>NW_024727828.1:0-36416 GCF_018991925.1 Homarus americanus | reverse complement strand
AGTGTTGAACAGTTATGAACAGTGTTTAAGCCAGTGAATTCAGTACTAGACAGTACCAGTGAGAGCAGTGACCCGCCAGTGAGACAAGCACCGCTGGGAACTGACCGCCATCTCCTGACAAGGAGGTGCTAATCAGTCCACCCTGAGAACAACAGTGGGTCGGCTTCACACTTGACTTCGAAATAACACAACACCACCCAGTAGGGTGGGGATAGGTCAACAACTGCAAATATGTTGCCTGTATAACAAGTGAACTACCGTGTGTTGAGCACTGTGTCGTGTGTAGGTGTAGGTGCCCGCGAGGCAAGGCCTATACCCTTGTGGTCACGCTCGGCCATGTGGTGAGGGTTTGTTTACACAAACCCCCCTCCTCATAGTGTGCCAAGCTGGTTAGTTCTTTTGAAACTAAAATTGACTTTGATACTGTATCTAACCAGAAAAACAGAGATACTATTAAGAACAAGTGTAGTGTAATAAAAGTGGTTATAAACTGAGAATACTCCTGTTACCTTAGTCCCCCCGACACCACACTCCCTCCGCGGGAGGCCCGCTCATGGCCTCCCCTCACACCGCTAACACGCTGTAGATGCCAGTCTCCTTTGTCCTCTAAGAGGGTTACGCCTCCCAACCACCGCTGACTTCCTAGGAGTGCCAAGCAGTCCTCGGCCCTCTGACGTAGGCATATAAGTCGAGCCCTGTAACTCCACCATGTCTGAGTTGACTGGAGACCCAGCTACTCGCTTTAACTCTCCTGATGCACTGAGTGAGCCAGGCGACTGTGGTGTTGACCTTGACACCAACGGAGAAGATGGCTTTCAACTAGTTCAGTCCAGGAACAAGCGGAAGGCCGAAAAGGCAGAAAGACTTAGAGACCATCAACTACAACCTCAACCCCCCATGAGAGTAAGATTATACTTCCCTGAAGGTACATCACCTGAAGACAAGTATCTCTGGCTGAACGATGCGGAAGACAAATACCCTGAGGCTGAGTTTCAGTTCAGAGTCGGTACACAAGATCATGTTCTGATTAGAAACGACCCAGCAGTCATACAGGATCTCCTCACCAATATCATAAGGGGAATAACCATGGAACAATCATCCCAACCATCGAGCAAGAAAACCATCTTAATCATAGGGCTCGACCAGTACCAGACCCCTACACTACTAGAAGCTCATCCCTACATCAGAAGGACGAAGCGACTCAGGGGCAAGAATGCAGTCATTGCAGACTGGGTTGGCTCGGAAGACCCACCCAAGACCATTCGAGTCCGTGGTGCCTATCGGACTCTGAAGGTAACTCTTTATCAGCCCCCTAACCGGAGGTGTTACAACTGTCAGCACTGGGGCCATGTGGCCCGGTTATGCCCCTCGACTAAGCCGTGGTGTGGTCTCTGCTCAAGGCAACATGCAACACAGGTTTGCAGAGATACAGTTGCTCAAGGGGATGTCATCCAACAGAAGTGTATTAACTGCAAAACAGTTGGAGTTCCTGTATGGCACCCTAACTGTTCTAGAGCTCCTACACCCCTTCAGCGCCCAGACCCGCCACCCAGGCAGGTCTCAAGAAACACTAATGCTGCTAGGGTACTCCCTACGGCCAACCCCTGGCCTGCCCTCCCCACCAAAGCTCCAGGATCATTACCAGCAGTCATCTAAAGATCAGCATGGGGCAACCCAGACGTACCGACACAACAGGTAGCTGCCAACACACTCCCTGCACATCGTGAAGAGATCAATGATTTGAAAAATGAAATTAAAGAACTCAAAGCTCAGTTTACAGCTCTAACTGAAATGTTTAGGAGCCTCTGTGAAACACTAAAGGAAAAAAAACACCACCAACACAGTGCAGCAACTTCGGAAAAATTACAGTCAAACTGAAGACATTCAGATGTCAGTACCAGATGTGGAAACTCAAGACCCACCAGGAACTAGTGTCCACGCAGAGGAAAATAGTGATACTGGTAACAGTTCTACTGATGCCTCTGTGGACATGGTCAGTGAAGATGAACAAGCACAAACAGAAAATGGTGGTGATGTCGAGTGTAACCAAAGTGTGTTGTTGTCTGCCACTGAAATACAACAATTGTTGAGCCGTACATGCTCCAGAAATGTTTCAAAAAGGTTAACTGGCCTACTGCCTGCCGAAGGGACAGGCAGCGCAGAAAAGAACAGCATCATACAGTGCCTTTTGCTTCTTTCCAAATACATTTCATAATGGTCAGTGTTAATACCAACCAAAAAGATATAGAGCGGTGAAGGTGATGAGTTGGAACATCTCATCCCTTAGAAAACGATACCCTGACCTACACCACAAAGTTGTGACTGAGGACATCGATATTGTGTGTCTGCAGGAGTGTTTCACACCTAATGGTAAGCCCCCACTCAGTCTGCCCAATTATGTGTATTATGATCCTAGTTCTACTCACACATGTTTGATGTATGTTAAGAAGTCACTCCTGCATGTACCTCTTGTATCCAAAAAGACTACCAACCTTCAGTACCATGGGATCACTATCCACCTGGGCAACTCCACACTCAACGTGCTAAACGCCTATGCTCCCTCAGATCAGTTTTAGTACACAGATCTCCCAGACTTTTTACACACTGAGCCCACTGTCCTGATGGGTGACCTGAATACTAGACACAAGAAATTAGGTGACTCCACCACTAACACCAATGGTAGGAGACTTATCTCACTTCTCAGCGCATATGAAGATGTTCAAATTATAGGTAATAATGAACCAACACACATCTATGGCGGGGGTCTAGACAAATGTATTGGCTTTAATCTATCATACACAACTCATAGCTCTGATGTTGTCACTGATCTTATGTCTGACCACAGCCCAATCCAAGCTAGTATACATGTAGCCAATGACACCCCCACTGGTGGTAAACTCAACAGACGTAGAATCACAGTCAAGCAAGAACATGAAAGCCAGTTCATAGACTTCATCCATGACTGGTACAAGGACTACAAGCCTGACAACTACCAAAGTTTCCATGACGATCTGATAGATAGGACTTATGTATACTTCACCAACAATGCCTCCACCAAAAAAAGGAGAAAACGTGGTCAGCATAATGGGAACAGGCAACAGCAGTGCTATAATGACCCTGAGCTGAAAAAACTCAGGGCTAGGGTCAGGAGGGTGGGTAAGGGTTACAGACAATGTAGAACACCTCAAATGTTACAATTGTATCAAGCTTCCCTTGCTGCTGTCAGGGAACGTGTAAACGAACTCAGACAAAATGCATGGGAGACATATGTCAACAGCCTGAACCAACACACATCCCTCAGCAAAGCCTGGAAAGACATAAACATAATCAGAGGTAAAAACAGTAGACACGTCTCCCATCCAAACCCTCTGCAAAAGTCGAATGAGCTAATAACAAAGTGGGCTCATGTGTCGAGCTATGACATGTTACCAGCTGGGACTCGGGGACTCCTTGATGCGAAGTCTGTAGAGAGAAGTAATCTTATTAGCTTTATGCTGGGCAAACAGCACGATGAGTGTGATGTTCCATATACTGAGTGGGAGCTTGACGCCGCCCTCGCCAGGGGTAGGTCTACTTCCCCTGGAGAGGACGGAGTCACCTACAACATCATTAGACTACTAAGGCGCGTGCCAGGCAATCCATTGTTGGTATTGTACAATATGAGTCATGCCGAGGGCCAACTACCCACATCATGGACCAGCAGTATTGTTGTACCAATACCGAAACCAGGACAGCCTGATGCCTTTCGTCCCATATCACTAACCAGCTGCCTGTGTAAAACCTTTGAGAGGATGGTTCTTGGCAGACTCTTATATAGAATCAGAGAACACATGTCTCCTAACATAAATGGCTTCACCCATGGTAAAGGTGTACATAATTGCATCACCACATTCCTAACTGTGCATGGTGATGAAAGGCACAGATACACCACATTTCTTGACCTAAAAGCTGCATTTGATATTGCCAATAGGTAACTGATATTGTACGAACTAGCCAAAATGGATATAGGAGGTAGGCTGTTACACTGGATAAGTGGTTACCTAACCAACAGAAGGGCTGCTGCACTGTTTCAGGGTTACAAAAGTGAAGCTAAAGATATGCAACTTGGTACCCCTCAAGGTGGAGTACTTAGCCCCACTTTGTTCAATGTTCTTATGAATGCATTATTAAATTTAATACCAGACAACCCCAGCAATATCTCAATCAGCTATGCTGATGATATTCTTATCCATACTAAAACTCATCGTGAAATGCAAACCACCCTGAACCATGTATACGCAGCCTGTGAACACCTCGGTCTTATTATCTCCACTGACAAAACTAAGGTGTTCAACAAACAAGCTGGTAACCGCAAACGCGGCCCCGCCAAGTTCAAGATAGGTAACAACACTATTGACTATGTTTCTTCTTTTAAATATCTTGGTGTTTCCGTCCCTTGTACCCTACCTGCCATACAACAGCTAACCCGCCAATGTACTGACAGACTGAGACCTCTTAGAAGTGTAGCGGGGTACAGCCCGCACTATGGTGCTAATATTAGAATTGTTAAAACAATGTACCTAGGCTATATAAGATCTCTGATAGATTACCACGCACCAGCCCTGGTCATTCGTGATGGGAAAGGCGTTGACAAGCTCGAGAAAATGCAAAATAAAGCCCTCAGAATTATCCTAGGATGTCCATGAGCACTAAAGTACTTAATATGAGGAAAGAACTAGGTATACCCAGTGTTAAAGATAGAATAATTGAAGTCAACCTCATGATAGCCCTGAGGCTTCTGCGTGGTGATCCTGATAACATTGTTTCCTTAAAATTGCTAGAATGTATGAACCATGGGACTACTGAGTCTAAATGGATCCAAACTACAGCTACACATATGAAGATGTTTGGACTAGACCACCTGTACAAAGTTGAGACACAACAGCGCTTCCTGCCACCCTGGCGGACAGTTCCTTCGATATCACAATACCGACGTATCCGCCTAAAAAATTAATTATACAAAGCATTTATCTCCAACACACTGCCAAATTGAGAGCTCTTGAACACATACACACTCTACAGACTGATGATAATATCACACAGACCATCTACACTGATGGATCTCTAAACACCGCCTGTGGGAGGGCTGGAAGTGCTATTGTTGTGACTCAACCTGACGGTAATATAATTGAGAAAGGAGTTAGAATTAACAACTGGGCATCCACTCTACAAACTGAATTAGTTGCCATACTCACAGCTATTAAATTAATTGAAACCACTGTTACTGACAGTCTCATCATCACTGACTCTCTATCCTCACTACTTGCCCTTGGTACCCTCGACTCAGGTTGTCACGCTCTTGTCTCTGAAGCCAGACACAAATATGCGTGCCTTGTTGACCGGGGTGTCAGGGTCAAACTGTTGTGGATCCCCTCTCACATAGGCCTCATAAAACATGACAGAGTTGATGCCCTCGCCAAACTCGCGTCTAACAAAGACACCGTTGAATACAATTTGGGTCTGTCAAAAGAACCCTTAAAACTGTAATTAGGAAAGAACTTATTGATGAGTTTGACGCAAGTAGACAAGTGCAAACAGGCACTAGTCGATCCATAGGTTACCATGATGAGATGTATCAAGTGAAACATGTATATGGAGCAAGTAACAAGATCACTAGATTACAAGATGTTGTAACCGCTAGATTAAGGTTAGGATATAAGTACCTTTGGCAGTATGTTCCTCAAGCAGATGTAAACAAAACTAAATGTAAAGTGTGTGGCCATACATATGGCCACACACTTGAACACTACGTCCTCGACTGTGTGAAGATAGAACCTTTTAGGGACAGGTCCAAGCACACTGTGTGTGAAATGGCACAACACTTCATCTCTAATGGCAAGATAGCCGACATATTAAGATTGTATCCACTTTTTTGCACTTAGTAACTATATCAATTCTCATGTACAGAACCAAATACGCAATGTGCTTGAATACCTCCCACGTAAATGTGAATAACAAAGTGTGAGGCCAGACATACTGCCTCACACGCCTGTATTCACGCATTTGTGAATAAGTTACCCTTTATGTATAGAACTAAACAAATAATGTAAATGAAATAATGTGTAACATTCAGTGCCATAATATCCTGACAACGGGGGTTAATTATTATGACCCTTTGTAAACCCTACTCTGTAATCCTTTTGCGCTACGCTCACAGGATGAGTGTGGGCAATAAAGTAGCCGCTGCAAGCAAATCAAATCAATCAATTTGTTGAGTGGGCATAGAGTGGTTCCCGCGACTCTCTCCCGGAAGCCCCGTCAGGGGAACTTACTTTCCTAGTGTAAATGAATGCTCACTTATAGACGTTAGCTAGTGTACCTAATAAGGGGGAGGGGTGGGGATTCACGATCGCGGTTACCCAGGAAGGCTCGGTGGAGGGATGGGTACTGCTCCTGCCCCCTTTTGTGTTCACAAACTCCTGGGAGGGAGGTGAACAGTTACAGGGGGACCCAAAGACGAATACCCCCTTTAGGGTGCAGGTCCCCATGTAATGACCACGGTCGTACACGTCATTTTACGTAAAATCAGGCGATTCATATTACGCTCAATCGCCCATAAAACATATAGCTATGCCTTCTTTATTGAGGCGTCTGTTTTCTCATCACTCCCAAGCTTGGGTGCCGTCCATTTTCTGACTTCCTGAAACCAACCTCTATAAAGTGAATTTGAATGTGAGAACACCATTATTTTGAGTCAACTTAGAGATGTCTGATTACAGTTAAAGCATACAAGATCCTTTGTGAGTGATGTTGAAAGCTTTAGACTGTCTTTATTGTTAGTAACACTGGTTAAGTGAGTGTCGAGTCTGCCAGTACGAATGGCATCCCATGATATTGTATTGTCCCTGGGGTTAGCCATGAATTTCCAATTGCGACTGAAGTTCGGTTATTTTGATGCCTAAATATCAGAGAATCTGATGTTTGTAGTTTAGTTAGTGTAAGTTTTCCAATTAAGAAATTCATTAATCTCCTGAACTACTCTGTCAACCTGTATAATCTCCAAAATCCAACGTATCCCCGTGAATAGTTTCTTGTCTGTGGTTTCGCTGAGTTTGTAAAAAGTGTTGTTAGCGTGTGTATTTCACTTCGTCATGGCAATCTCAATTTCTGAGTAGAATATAAAAATAGACGTCAGAAATTCACCTGACCCATGGCATTGATTTTCATAGTTAAATGTACAGTAACTGAGTTGAATGTAATTTCTATCATTGCGTGATTAGCCTTTCTGTCATGTGTACCGCACAGGCCTGAGTTGCCAGTTAGCAGTATATAAACTCGTGCACGAGGGGTAGAGTCACATCTCTGACGCTCTCCATCATATCTCAGGTATGTGTACGTTTTCCGCCCGCCATATTAAGTCAGTTTAACTTGGTGAATTTTGTGAATATCAGTGTTCATGTTGTAACAGTGAAATTATCATTTACCCAGTGAAAGAATTAATGTAACATAAATATCGTCTGTCGTTGCTAGACGAATGATTGTTGGCGATTGAATTATTTTTGTCACATTTCTGACGCCTTCCATCATATCTCAGGCACTGTGTGTGTGTGTGTGTGTGTGTGTGTGTGTGTGTGTGTGTGTGTGTGTGTTAGCTGAATACCCAACAGTCACTGGGGGACAGGTAGCTGCACATCAGCTGGCTACTTTGCAGGATGTTGTTCATTGGGCAAGATTAAATTGGATTATATTGTGCGAGTCCACACCCTGGAAACTAGGCCTGAACTCCCCGCCGTGTGTGTAGTACAACCGACCCTAACAGCCCTCTTTGTTTGTTGTGGTGACACCAGTGTGACGTCCTGGCGCACTCCTTACAGTTATATGGGCCAAAGTATTATTGTTGTATATGATTGGGGATAATTTGCAGAATTATAGTTATCCTATGTTGAGTAGTGAACCCATAAATATTGATAGTACCAGTAAATATGTTACGTGAATTGAGTACATCAACTGAAGGAAAAGTGCCAGGTTGTTCATTCCGAAATAACCTGATATAATAAGTTAATTTGAGATATTATCCAGTGTGTCATAGAACCATCTGTAGTGACAATGAAATATAATGATTGTTTATTGTTGTAACCAAGAATTGAAGATTTATTTTGCTACTTGTAAAAGTAAGACCTAAGGGTCCAGTCCTATCTGAACGTGTAAAATAACCATCTTATTTGTCAACGAAATAATATAACAGTTAAATTATATAATAAGTAATTGAAGATCTATTTTATGCGTGGTAAAGTAAGACCTAAGTGGTCCAGTCTGGTCTGAGTGTACTTGATTAACATCTTGTTCACTCCTTATGTTAATAAATATTGAATTAGTAAACAACGAATGTCACAGCTCTATTCTTTCTACCCATTGGCTCTCAGAAAATAACTATTGTAACTCACGAGCCTAGAAGTTCGCTAGCACACTACCTAACAGTTCAAGATATGCTATATTCTAACAAGAGTCTGGGTGGTGGCAGGCTACCGTTGTATGTATTGTATAATAAGTGTTATAGGAAGAATGACATGGTTCCCCAGACTAATCCATGGTATAGAATATAACTAAACCACGGATATAATTGAGAGAAAGTAAGGACAAAAAAATTCAGAAAATACAATAATATATTTGAAAGAAGATGTGAAGTAAAGAAAAGAAAATTTCCTTCGAAAATATAAGCAAAAAAATATAAGATAGATAATTATATAGAGAAATACTAAGAATAGAAGAATATAAGTATATAAGTATTGAAGAGAATAAATATATGAAAACGTTCCCCATTACACCCAGGCCAGGGTGAAAAAGAAGGAAGAACAGTGGAAGAATAGCCACTGGTGTAGGTAACACCGGTGGGATCGCGGCCCAGGTCCGCTGCAGAAAGCCGTTACAGAGAACCCAATCTGGGCAGCCTCTGATCAGGAGACACCCTTGATCAGTGGGGGGATACAGAGAAGGCGTTGTCTGGAGCAAGCTTCCCGAGTATTAAAGTGGTGTTGAGTGGCTAGATAGACTCATGGATGATAGAGAGTGGTAGTAACTCTCGACAGGAGCTGCCATGCACAGGCCAACCGGCCTATTGCAGACTCCTTATTTTCTTATGTTCTGATGTGACGGTTAGTGAGTCAGCAGATTGAGACAATGGCTGGCTGGCTGGCTTTGGCGGTGAATTGTTTGAAGAGAGGTCCTATCACGGCGAAGGCTGGCTGATGAGTCAGTGAGAGAGTGATTAAGTGACGCTCTCCTTGAACTTGTTTTGGGGATTACTGGCCACTTCACCTTTAGGCTATTTCGGCCGGAGCTGATGTCTTCTTTCTTCTTCTTGAGGCTTCTTCTTCCATTCTTGGTCTTCTTTCTTGCCACATTACTCCATTACTCTGATGGTACAACTAATCTGATAGTCTTGTTTCTTCTTTTCTTGTCATTCTTATGGTCTTCTTGTTCTTGGTACTTTGGTGGTCTTCTTTCTTCTTGGTGTTGTTTGATTGTGGATGAATTATGGTATGAGTGAGTGATATGATAGCGAGTTTACTGACAGTCCAGATGAAATGGCCGGTCAAGTGACAAGTTTCTCTGTGATTTTTTTTTCTTTTAGCCCATGTCTTTTCGTTTGTATATGTGTTGGTAGGTGTCAGTTTTACTTGGTATATGTGCGTGTTGTATGTAATGAAGAGGTTTGTGATATGTCTCCCGTGTTGTATGTTTCCATCTTTGTTTTATTCATTGTATTTTTTTAGGGCATGGTTACATACATATTATAAAAAGCATTGATGAGGAAGAATATTACAGCGTCACTTATGGTGACATCATCTTGCAATAAGTTGGGTACAGTCAGCACGAAGCCTCGCTTGGTGGCTAGCATCACCAGTACAAACATCAGATTCTCTGATGATTGGGAATCAAAATAATCTAACTTCAGAAGCAATTTGGCACTCAGGGCATCCCAAAGGACGAGGTCAGGAATTTGTCACTTCTACTGGCAGACTCTACTCTAACGTATTTGCCAATTTTACTAACAGTAAATACAGTTGTACCTTTCAACATCACTCACAAGGGATCTTGAATGTTTTTTCTGTAATCAGCAATATCTAACTTACTGTAAAACAAAGGTGTTCCCTTTTAGTTTCAAATCTCACAACATGACATGAGATGCTATGGAATACTAGAGTCTCAGCACTACTCGAGAGAAAACGGACTCAGGCATACTGAAGCGCTGAGAAAACGAACGCCTCAGATGGGGGACTCAATGATGAAGGCATAGCTAAATGTTTTAGGGATTATGGAGAGTAATACGAATCATATGAAATGTTTTCACTAACATGTGCTAGCGAGATTAGTACAAAGTCTTCCCCTCCCCAAGATTTGTATTATGTCGGTAGAGTCACTAAAACATTTACAGTAATTATATAATCTTTAAAAACATACACTGTAATACTTGGTTATCTGTCAAACAACAATACACACATCATCTAACGTGTCAGATCATTTCACATATATAACAATTTGCACATTAAATGAATAAATAAAACATTTCTAGACATCGTTAAATGAAATCATCAAAGCAATACAGTCATGGACACATAAGAGAACATAGAATCATACTTCAATAGTACAGAACATAATAAGAAAAATAAGATTGCCTCAATTACAATTTGGTACATCAAATTTGGTTTTACATACAGACAGCAAATTTTAGTTTTAATCTAGGTGATTGATCAGATGTGTACACCAGGCCTACAATGATGTTTAACAATAGAGTTCTCTTGCTAGGTATAGATGAACTGACCCCATCCAGCCACTGAATTATTCGGGTTGACCTTATTACAAAACAGTCAATCCGCTCACGAGACGAGGCAAGATCTTTTGGCCAGAGCTAATGTGGACTCACACCCTAACAGTTGTTGTGTGTGTTGACCCTCTGACCCAGCTCAGTTGACCTCTGACCCAGCTTGGAGAAGGTCGTGCCGATCGTGCTCCCGCTAGAGACCAAGGAAAATGGCCGCTTTGGATCGTTGTGCCGTGGGGGAAGAGGAGGGGAGTGTGGGGAAGGACGACCTCCTTGCCACGCTGTTAAGGCAGCTGGGGCAGTTGAGGAGTGAGGTTGACACTCTAAAGGGGGAAAATGAAGCCCTCAGGACGGAACTCCTTCAGGTAGGTGTCCTGCCTAGCAGGACACCTGCGAAGGAGGAGCAGGCGTGGAGAGTGGTTGTCTCCAAGGGGACTAGGGTCAGGCTTAGGAAAGCTGACCAGGGTGTGGAGTGCAGTAACCCTTACCAGGTGCTGCAGGAAGCTGGAGAGGAAGAGAAGAGGCAGGACGGTATGGATCAAGGAGAGGAAAGGGCAGTTGTACAAACCCTGCCCACAGGTAAGGTCGTGGTAGTTGGTAACAGCCAGGTGAGGTTTATGGATAGGGCTTTTTGTGCGAGAGATAGGAAACGTAGGACTAGGGTATGTTTTCCTGGGGCTGGGATAGGGCATGTAGCCGAGAGGTTAGACAGAGTTTTGTCAGGGGAGGGTACCAATCCAGTAGTGTGTCTTAGTGTGGGAGGAAACGACATAGGTAAGGTTAGGAGTGAGGAACTTTTCAAGAGGTATAGGGAGGCGCTGGGGAAGATTAGAGATAGGGGAGGGATCCCGATAGTATGTGGTGTCTTGCCTAGAAGAGGGGTTGGTCGTGAATGGCTGTCCAGGTCAATTGCTATTAATTGCCGACTGGAAAAACATTGTGCAAACAATGGTTGGGCATTCATTGATGACTGGCAACGATTTTATGGCAACGACTACCTGTACTGTCGCGACGGAGTACACTTGTCTCGTGAGGGGGTAAAGACGTTGTCTGCATCCCTGGAGCGTGAAATTGTCACTCAGAAGGGGGGGTTTCGCCAGTAGAGAGGGGTCGGGGAAAATGGGAGTCAAAAAACAAGCAGGTCCTGGGAAGTAGTGAAACAGAAGTAGATAATGCTGAAAATATAGTTAGTCATAATAACAAACATCAAAGTAATAAATGTAAAACAGATAGAAACGGAAGAAATATATTGAGTGTTTATTATACTAATAGTAGAAGCTTGTGTAACAAAATGGACCAGCTCAGGCCATTGTTAGTAAAGAGAACATAGATATAATTGCAATAACGGAAACATGGATAAATTCAAACAGCAAGCATTTTTGCAGAATTTCATATTCCAGGATATAACCTATTTAAATTTGACAGAGTAGGAAGGAGAGGTGGCGGTGTAGCAGTGTATATCAGGGTGTCATTAAAAAGCTGCAATAAATCAAACATTAAAACAAATAGCGACAATGAAAGTATTTGGGTAGAGATTGGTGAGGGCAGTGAATCCGTAGTCATTGGTGTTATATATAGACCACCTAATTTGAGTAGGAACGATGGTAAATTGCTATGGAAGGAAATAAAGAAGGCATCTGATAGAAACAATGTATGTATTCTAGGCGATTTCAACTTTTCAGGCATAGATTGGAAAAATCAACTTAGCGATAATGAATCTGAAGATTTTCTAGAAGTAGTACAAGATAGTTTTTTTATATCAATTCATAAACTCGCCCACTAGAGGAAATAATATCCTCGATTTAGTTCTCAGTAATAATGAAAATCTAGTAAAAGATGTTGGGATTGGAGACGAACTAGGAAACAGTGATCATAAAGCCATATATTTTAACATAATATGGGATGGCAGGAAGAAGGAAAATTCGGCCTTGATCCCGGATTTTAGGAAGGCTAATTACGGTAGCTTAAGGAGAGACCTAAGGGATGACCCTATGGTCAAAAGATTAATCCCCCCACACCTCCGGAAACTGTCAACTTAGGACGGGATAACCCCGAATTTAATTTAGCAGCTACTTATGAACAATTTATTGCGACAATCAATAATGCCCAAAATAAACACATCCCTAAAGAAAATTCAGATCGATACGGAACCAACCAAAATGGATGAATAATAGACTCTTAGATCTTCTATGAAAAAAGAAAGGAGTATATAGAAAAGTTAAGAAAGGCGAAAATCACTTACTTGGTTACTATCAAAACCTAACAAGACAGGTATAAACAGAAATTAGGAAAGCAAAGAGAAATTATGAAATCAAGGTAGCAAACGAATCGAAATATACCCCCAAAGCTTTTTATCAACTGTATAAATCAAAGGTTAGAGATACAATAGGTCCCCTTAAAACTACGACAGGAGAAATGACTGATGATGAGTTAGAAATGTGTAGTACGTTAAATAGTCATTTTCGCTCCAGTATTCACAAATGAAAACCTAGCACAGTTTCCAGAAGTTCATAAGGTATATAACGACAGTATAGAAAATATGTTGATGAATATCAATATTACTAGTAACGATGTGCTTAAAGTAATTAACAAACTGAAGCCTCATAAATCGCCTGGTCCAGACGAGGTATATGCTAGAATATTAAAAGAATGTAGAGATGAGTTGAGTAATCCATTAGCAGTTTTATTTAATAAGTCATTAGAATCGGGCCTAGTGCCAGAAGCTTGGAAACTTGCAAATGTAGTTCCGATTTTCAAAAAAGGTGATAAATCAATTGCATCAAATTACCGTCCCATTAGTCTCACGTCAATCATAGGCAAGTTGCTAGAGTCAATTATTGCTACGAAAATCAGAAGCCACCTTGAAACATTCAACTTAATTCATTCTTCTCAGCACGGGTTCACCCAGGGACGTTCTTGTCTCACAAATTTGCTTAGCTTTTTCTCAGAAGTATATGAAGCGGTAGATAATGATAAGTCATATGATATAATTTATTTAGATTTCAGTAAAGCATTCGATAGAGTCCCTCATGAGAGATTGATAAGGAAGGTAGAAGCACATGGAATAGGTGGATCAGTATTAAAATGGATTAGGTCATGGTTAAGTGGTAGGAAACAAAGAGTCAGCATAAATGGATTAAAGTCAGACTGGGGGTGCGGCCAAAAGCGAGTTCCCAGGGATCTGTATTCGCCCTCTGTTGTTTGTTATATTCATTAATGATCTTGATTTAGTACAACTAGTAGGATTAGTAAATTTGCAGATGATGTACCAAAATGGGGAGAATTCAGACAGTGACTTTTGAACACCTTCAAAGAGATCTAGATACCTTACATGAGTGGTCAGTAGACTGGCAAATGAATTTTAATACTGATAAATGCAAGGTACTACAGATAGGGAAGACGAATACAAACGTTAAGTATAAACTAGGTAACACGGAAATAGAAAACTCAGTTTGTGAAAAAAATCAAGGTGTATTTGTTAGCAACGACTTGAAACCTAGAAAACAATGTATTAGCGTTCGCAACAAGGCAAACAGGATTCTTGGGTTCATATCTAGGTCTGTGAGTAACAGAACCGCTGACGTTATCTTGAAACTTTACCTAGCATTAGTGAGGCCACACATGGATTATGCGGTTCAGTTCTGGTGTCCTTATTATAGAATGGACATAGATTCTTTGGAGAGAGTACAAAGAAGAATGACAAAATGATCCATAATATTAGAAACCTTCCATATGAAGAAAGACTGAAAAGCTTAGGCTTACATTCATTAGAGAGGCGTAGAGTTAGGGGAGATATGATAGAGGTGTACAAGTGGGTAAGTGGGATTAACAAGGGTAAAATGGAAGATGTTCTGAAGCTCAGTAATAACGAAATAACTAGAACAAATGGCTTTAAATTAGATAAATTCCGATTCAGAAAGGATATAGGCAAGCACTGGTTTGGTAATAGAGTTGTGGATATGTGGAATAGGCTACCGAGTGCTATAGTAGGATCGGGGACGCTAGGGAGCTTCAAGACGAAGTTGGATAGGCACATGGAAGTGCTGGGATGGGTGTGAAAGGGATCTGCCTTGTATGGGCCAGTCGGCCTCCTGCAGTATCCCACTTTCTTATGTTCTTATGTTCTAAATAGACAATAATGCCGACGCAACGGTCCTCACGAGAGCCAACACATCCAATGCCCTTCTGTTTCTCTGCCATATAGCATTTAAACCATACCAGGTTCATGTAACCATACACGCCTGGCCGTGGCTAAAGTCTACGAACAACTACCTCCTATACAAAACCAGGCCTATCCAACAGAACCTGAGTACTCAACACAACAGATGTTTCCACTGCAGTAAGACACTTCTACCAACCTCCATGTGCATAGTGTATACTGACAATCCCTTTACCAAAATTCTCACACTAACCACAAGTTAGAAAGGCTCAACAAATCCAAAGTACAAGATATAAGTGCCCACACAACATCACCCTACAAGTACACAATGACAGCAAACAAGGGACGTGACCTTCCAACAGTGGCTTTCCTAAAAGATCTATTCAAATTACTGGTTTCCTCTTCCTCATGAGAAATCTAGCCGCAGGAACATCGACTAGACTCCCATTACTCCTCACACCCTCTCTCTCTCTCTCTCTCTCTCTCTCTCTCTCATCAGGTTTGGATTCTGTTGAAGAATCACAAGATGGAACCTGAATGTCATTCACCTGCACAAACATATCTCTATTCACAAATCTTTTTACCTTCTCAGCTGCTCTTTTGATTACATCTGTTTCGTCTGAATGGTTAGTGAGCTCATATGTAGCACCATCACGTATGATATTAGTTATAGTATGAAGACCCTTCCATTTAGCATTCAATTTTCTACTAGTTCCTGGAAGAGGTAATTAATTTCTCACCCATACCGTCTCGCCCATTTGTACTGATTGGTTAAGTGTATCCTTATTGGCTCTTTGTCTGATTTCCTTTGACACTCACAGATGTTTCCTTTATCAATCGGTGACCTTCTCTTAATCCTTCATGACTGCTGGACCCGGAGCTGTGAAGACTTGCCTCTTCTGCTGCATGTTTGAGCAGTCTGCAACTTCGTTGTGATAAGAACATAAGAATGGAGGAAACTGCAGCTGGCCTATTGGCCCATACTGGGCAGTCCCGTTTACACCCGACCCCTATTGCTCATATAAGCATCCAACCTATGTTTGAAGCAATTCAGCGTATTCGAGTTAATGATGATATTTGGTAACTTGTTCCATTCATCCACTACTCTGTTTCCAAATCAGTGTTTACCTATTTCACGCCTAAATTAAATTTGTCTAATTTAAAACCATTATTACGAGTTCGCTCCTGGTTGGATAGTTTGAGTACCTTTGTAATGTCCCCTTTATTTAGCCCTGCCTTCCACTTATACACCTCTATCATGTCGCCCCTCGCTCTACGTCTCTCAAGGGAGTGCAAATTAAGATGCTTTAACCTGTCTCTATACTCAAGGTTCCTAATGACCGGGATTAGTCTTGTCATTCTCCTCTGAATTCTTTCCAAGGATTCTATATCCATTCTGTAATACGGTGACCAGAACTGAACTGCGTAATCCAGGTGTGGTCTCACAAGAGCAAGATACAGTTTTAGGATGACCTCGCTAGTCTTGTAACTAACACTCCTTTGTATGAACCCAAGTACTTTATTAGCCTTGTTTCGAGCAAAAACACATTGTTTACTTGGCTTAAGGTTCCTACTTATCATTACTCCTAAATCTCTCTCGCAGTCGGATTTCTCTATGGCATCGTTGTTCATCTGGTATCTGGTTTCCCTGTTTACATCTCCTATACCGAGTACTTTACATTTGTCGACGTTGAATTTCATCTGCCATTTTTCAGACCATTCGAAAAATTTGTTTAGATCTTCCTGTAGTTTTGCCGAGTCCTCGTCAGATTTAATAACACGTCCTATTTTAGTGTCATCAGCAAATTTACTTATGTTGCTGTCAATGCCGATATCTATGTCGTTTATGTATATAATAAATAATAATGGTCCAAGTACTGAGCCTTGGGGAACTCCACTTGTGACATTGCTCCAATGGGACTTAGTGCCGTTAATGCTCACTCGCTGTTTCCTGTCCTGTAACCACGCCCTAATCCATTTAAGGATGTCACCTTTGATGCCATGAGCTTCTACCTTTCTAATTAGTCTTTCGTGGGGGACTCTGTCGAAGGCTTTGCTAAAGTCGAGATATACCACATCATAATTGTGCCCCTCGTCCACCGATTCGAAAACTGATGAAAAGAATGTTAATAGATTAGTTAGGCAAGAACGTCCGCTTGTGAAGCCATGCTGGGAATCATTGATCAATCGGTGCTTCTCCAGGTGATTTCGAATAGAGTTTGAAATGATTGCTTCCAGTAATTTGCCTACTATTGATGTTAGACTGATTGGGCGGTAGTTAGAGGATAGTGATCTATCCCCCTTCTTGAAAATCGGTATTACATTCGCTATCCTCCAGGATTCTGGTACTACATTAGTTTTTAATGACATGTTAAACTACTTTGCTAAGGGCATACTAAGCTCTTCCTTACATTCCTTTAATACTCTGGCAAATATCTCATCGGGACCAGGTGACTTATTAGGCTTTAGTTTGTCTATTTGCTTACTAACATCGTTACTAGTCACTATTATCTCACTTAATTTGTTTTCTTCACTATCTCTGAATAGAGTCGGTGCCTCGGGTATCATGTTTATATTTTCGGTGGTGAAAACTATTGAAAAATTATTGCTCATTTCTCCGTCGTTATCAGTGATAGGACACTCAATCCTAGTGATTGTACTTACCCAACATAGCGACTGTGCAATTACCATCTCAGATTGTACGAAACATTCCAACTTCTGAAAAACATATATTTGGGCTCCACAAATTTTGACTACTACCCGTGCGTCTACGTCCTGGATTGGCCAATCAGCGGTGCCCCACGATGGCGTGATACATACACGTTTACTGCGGTGCTCTGATTGGCTAACCGAACGTGGCGTGGTAGGGAGACTGTCTCTACTCTCTAAGTCCTCTTCTTTCCTTTTTTCATCCCCCTCATGCACTCCGTTCCTTGAACGGGAGGCGGGACTTAGCGATACGGTAGATCCGGCAAGGGAACCTGTGATAGTGCAGGGCACCCCTTGTCCGGGGTTCACTGGTAGGTGGCAACTTATTTAGACATAACTTATAATCACAGGTAACCTGGGCACAGAACCCTACGAGCCCGACACCCGTCCAAGAGGGGGGGGGGGCGGGGTCACTGCTCCCAGGCAGGAGCCCTGTGTTATAGGTAGGATTGGGATGTAATCAAGGAAGATGACTACAAGCATTAGAATTAAACATAGAGATAAGGAACACTCTATTGGAAGAGAAAAAGTGGCCGAAATCACTTATAACAAATTGCAAGTCCCATTAACAAGAATATTTAGCACCAACTCAGACAAAATCCTCTCAAAAGAAGCCAGAGATGTATTTTACAATGAAGGACTGCTTGTTGTCATGCCACCAAATCAAAAAGCAAAAAGATCAGTTTTCGTTCGTCAAGTCGACCAAGAGATCGGGAGGAAGACATCTCAAGATCTGAAAGATGAACTGGAACGCCAAAACAGTTGGATGAAGATCGAGGAAGTCATCAAGACAAAAGACTACACTCATGTTTTCAAGATTACCTTCGAAGAAGTTTCAATGGCTGAAAAAGTATTACAACAGGGCTTTCTAATATTTAACATGTCAGTAACACCTCATCAAATAAAGAAGGACACATTCATCAGTCTGCAAACTTGCTTTTCCTGTTACAAATATGAAGAACACAAAACGAAAGACTGTCCAGAAAATGAGAAAAAGTACTGCTCAGATTGTGCAGGCGACGATCATACCTACACTGAATGTAAGAACACACATGTTGGCTGTCTCAACTGTAAGAGAAACGGGAATGCATACATAGGACACAGGACGTTAGCAATGGCATGCCCAATAAAAAAACACATGATAAAGTACAAGGAACAAGAAACAAGGAAAAAGGAACAAGACAAGAAGGATACGACATACGTCGAAATAGCCAAGAGAGCGGTCCAAGAGGCTCACAGACCAGAATCCACCATATTAAACTTAAGTGAGCCAATACATGACAAGGTAATGATTAGTATGATCCACGCACACCTGTACAATATCATTGCACCCGGATCATACAATGAGGAGTTAAGGAAAAATTTTAAATTGAATAACCTACCGGAGATGATATTCCCAGAGAATCCAGAATCCGAAAAATTATTTCAGGCAACATACTCAAGCGAACTGAAAGAAAGACTACAGCTAGACAAACAAAGGTTTGAGCAAGGACCAACAGCTGATACACAAGAAACACAAGCGACTGATAGAGATCCCAGACAAATGACTAGAAGTGACAAAGAGAAGATAGAAATAACAAAAGGATAGACTACAAGACAAAGGATATGGAGGAGAGAAGATAAGATGGAGACTGATCACAATATACGACCTGAATCTGCTGAAGATATTGGATTAAAAGTTATCACCACAACAAAACATGGAATCCCAACATCGAGACCAACAGGAGGGACACTAGCAAAAAACGGTGAAGGAGGGATATACAAGTGGACATATCAAGAAAAATCCCTAAGTGAAGATTACGTCTGGACACTAATCACTATGGACAAACTAAAGATTACGACCAATGTCTTTAAAATAGTAGACCCGTCAGAGTTTAGAAGAGTCAGAAGCGGGAAACAGGACGATAGGTCTCCACTCCAACTGCCACAATCCAAGTATAAGAAATAATGGACAATAGACAAACAGTAAGAACTTTAAGAATAATACAACACAACGTAAGAAACTGGAAGACCGAGAGAATTAACCTAAGTATTATATATCAAGAAATGACCCTGACATTATACTAATAAACAGTCACGGTGAGACAGACAACAACAACATGAAACTCTTTAACTATTATGTAAGCCAAAGAAATAAATCGGGCGAGAAAAATGACGGAGTAGCTATAGCGGTTAAAAGACACTTAAAATTTAAACTAATCGATGACTTCCAGGATGAATTTCTAGCAATAAAAATAAATACAACTGAAGGAGACGTAATTATTGCTACTACTTATCTCCCACCGAGACGACCCTACTTACCTATAGAAGACCTATTAAAATTGGCTAACAATAGTCACCCTATGTACATCTTGGGAGACTTTAACGCCAGACACAGGATTCTCGACAATACAAATAATAACGCCGTGGGAAACGCCCTTAATCAATTAATAAATTTAGGGAAAATCAATCATCTGGGACCTAACTTTCCAACCTGGAGAAATCACAATACACAATCGACACCAGACAAAAATTTTACCAACAACAAAGCCTTTTTCAATTACCATATAATACAGGGACCTCTTACAGGCAGTGACCATCTGCCAATTATACTAACACTGTCAACAAGCCCCATACAGATACCAATAAAAAAGAGACTGATAATTGTGGTGTGGTGGATGTAATCCTAGACAAGGTTCTTGAAACTCCAGGGCACGAGCAGTAGATATATTCAATAAGTGTACAAGACTGGGCGTGATAGCCAACCGATACAGGAGCGATTACTAGGGACCCCGGACCGTAGGTAGGCCGAGGCCGATCTGAGGGAAATTAGCTAGCTAGGCAAGGGGAGTTGCTAGACATTCCTAGGACAATAAATGAGGTCTTCTAATTACTCGACTAGCGCGGTACAGACATAGTACATCGGGACATAGTAAATGAACATAGGCATTAGACATAAGCATAGACATCAGACATGCTATAATAATATGTAGTAATACAGACATGTGAATAAATGGTACAATGAATGGTAACAAGAGTCCTGGTGTCAGGCGTGTTCACATATCTTGGTATGTACATATCTATACACCTCCCTCCCCCTTTACGCTCGTAGTGCAATCTCGAGCGGCTACGGACTCTTTTTCCATGAGTCGGGGGGAGCGGCGAGGGACAATGGGAGGATCAACTGACGACCTTCGTTCCTGGTCTGGGCAAGGGGACACAGGGGACGGGGAGGAAGGTTCGTCACTAGAGGATGGCACTGGGCGGAGGTGGCGTCTGTTTCGCCACCACACACGACCACTGGGGAGGCGGACTTGGTACGAACGAGACTCGCCACGGCCCATGACGACCCCAACCTTGTCCCAGCGGTGTGACGTCGGGTCCTGGATTCGTACTTGCTGGCCGACGGCCAACCTGGGAAGGGGGCGGGCTTGGGCGTCATAGTGGCTTGTCACTTGGGCCATCCGGGCAGCCTCACGGCGGTCACACTCGTCCGCCTTGATCTGCCATTCATCTAAGAAGGACTGGGGGTGGGCAGGCACACAAGTACGAAGGGGGCGGCCATACAACACCTGGGCAGGAGAGCGTCCGGCAGGGGTAGGGGTGTTACGGAGTTCCAGTAGGCCCCTGTCGAACTCCTCGCAGTCCAGGTTCCCCGTCGGTGCTGTCTTGAGGATGAGGTATTTTACGGACTTTACCGCTGCCTCGGCGTGGCCATTCGCCTGCGGGTAATGAGGGGAGGTGACGATGTGGTGGACGCCCCAGCGTTCGGCGAAGCTCTTGAACTCGTGGCTATTGAACGGGGGCCCACCGTCGGTTCGGAGGCGGAGAGGCACTCCGACTTCCCGGAAGAAGCAACAAAACATCCGGATGACCCTGGAAGAGGTGGTGTCCCGACCACAGGGAACTACCACGGGCCATCCAGAGAGCCTGTCGGCGACCACCAGGAAAGACTTTCCGGCCACATTAAAGAAGTCGGCGGACACGGACTCAAAGGGCCGCTTTGGGAGGTCATTGCACAGGTACGGCTCTTGTTGCTGGCTGGGTTGGAGTTGCTGGCAAGGCTCACAGGCCTCAACCGTGCTCTTAATATCGGCGTCAATACCAGGCCAGAAGACGGTCTGACGGGCTCTGCGCCTGGTGGCTTCAACGCCGCGGTGGCTGTCATGGAGGCGGGATAAGGTGCGCCGGCGGAGGGCAGCGGGAACGACGATCCTGGGGCCGTACAACACCAGCTCTCCGTCCGCATAGAGGCTATCCCTTAGCTTCCAGAAGGGGAGGGCGGAGGCGTGAATGTCGTAGCGGTTGGTGGGGAATCCAGCGGAGACGTAGTCGAGGAGTTGGACGTATGCCGGGTCTTGAGCGGCGGCGATGCGAAGCTCCTGGAGAGTCCTATCGTCTTCGATGGAGGGCGTCGTCGTCGTCTTGTCAGCAAGAGAAGTGGCTGTGTGTGTCACTAAAGACCGAACGTGAGCAGCGGCCATGGTACAGTCGACTTCATCTTCAGGTGTGGGGCGACTAACAGGGGCTCGGGAGAGGGCGTCTGGTATGCACAGAAGCTTCCCGGCGCGCCACACAGCTGTAAAGACGTAAGGGGCGGTCTTCTCTTTGAGACGTTGGAGGCGAGGATTTTCGATGGCGTCCAACGTGTAGTGATTAAGAATGGGTATGAGCGGGCGATGGTCCGTCATGAGGGTGAAATGCCCAAGGCCGAACAGGTAAAGGCGGCACTTGGCCATAGCCCAGGCGACTGCCAGCATCTCTAGTTCAATGGTGGCGTATCTGGTCTCCGTGTCCGTCAAAAACCTGGAGCCACACTGAACTAAGCACAGTCTACCCTGGCCGTGGTCTTGAAGGAGGGCATATCCGAGGCCGTATAGACGGGAGGCGTCGGTCTGGAGGACCACTGGTAAGGACGGGTCGAAGGGTGCCAGGACTGGTGGTGACAGCAACGCCTTCTTAACATTCCTGAACGCTAGGTCGTGGTCAGGAGTCCAGAGGAAAGAGCGCTTGGGGCTCATGAGGGGGCGTAGAGGTTGGGCTGATGTGGCGATTTTAGGGGAGAAGTCGGCCAGCTGATTTACCAGGCCCATAAATGAGCGAAGGTCGGTCAGGTTCGCTGGAGTAGGGAAGTCCCTGATGGCCTTGACCTTCTCCTCATCAGCTGAGATCCCCTCTGGCGAGATGTTGTAGCCGCAGTAGTTAACTTGGGGGGCGGCGACCACAAATTTATCTTTGTTCAGGGTGATACCATGGGCACGACATCTTGTGAGCATCAGATGAACTCGGTTCAAGTGGGCCGGGAGATCATCGTCGAAGAGCAGGATGTCATCTACGACCTTCACGCAGTTGGTGACACCCTGCAGAGCCATATCCCCACGGAGGCAGTACGCATCCCCCGTTGCTGCGAAGCCCATGGGTCCGCGGCAGTGTTGGAAGCGGCCGTGGGGCGTGATGAATGTAGTGAGGTGGCGATCTTCTTCCGCCAGGTCGACTTGCCAGTACCCATGTAGTGCATCCGCCGTGGTAAAGAACTTTGCAGACGGGGTGACGCTGCGGACTGCTTGGATGGGCGTAGGCGATGGATGGGCGGGACGGGAGACCTGCGAGTTGAGATGGGTGAGGTCCACTGTGATGCGAACACCTACAGGCTTGGGTGCCAAGACCATAGGGTGGCACCACTCGGAGGGCTCCTCATGGGTGCCTGATGACCATAGAGAATCTGATGAGCTCGAGCTCCGCCTTCACCTTGTCCCGTATGGCAAAGGGGATAGGCCTGGGTGTGTGGATGGCGAAAGGCGTCGCGCCAGGCTTGAGGTGGATTCTCATCGGGGGGCCTGTCATCTTCTTGAGCGGCGTCTTCTGGAGGTCGGGCTTGGAGACAAGGACGTCGCTGAACTGACGAAAAAAGAACTCCCGGGCGGCAGCAGGTGTGGTCATGGCTGAAACAGGTATCTCTGCACACCTGTTGAGGTGTGTCACAGCGAGGATGGGCTTTGGGAACTCGGATGAGACGATGGCCAAGTCCTGACAATGGCCACATGACAAGAGAGGGGTTTGGATGCCCTCATGGACGTGGACTGTGGCAAGGCAAGACTTGGGACCGAGCTGTAGTGTTGCCTTGAAGCAACCCAAAGGTGGAGACATCGGGGACCCGTCCGCTGTGAGCACGTCGTTCATGGCTGTGGGTGACAGGCTACTCCTGGGGATGTTGAGGGCGTCCAGGTGTGTTGGTCCAATCACCGTGATGTCCGCGCCCGTGTCAGGTATCATCAGGAGGTTGGAAGAGTTGGTACCGTAGGACAGACGAACATTGACGGGCTTGGGGGACCTGTCACTCGAGGTATCATCCACGCGTCGGCATCCTTTGTTATTCTTGGGAGACGGTGGTGTGGACGTTCTGTCGGGCTGTGAAGAGACGTTTTGACCTGGAGATGGAGGCTTCTTGGTGGACCTGCAACACTTGGCGAAGTGTCCTTGCTTGTTGCAAGCGTTGCATGAGGCCTTGTTGGCAGGACATCGAGGTGTGCGGGGCCAATGGCCTTGAAACCCACAGTTTCGACATGTACTATCAGCCGCAGGGCACTTTCCTGGACCATGCTGGTGCTGACAGTTTCTGCAGGATTCGGGAGAAGAAACTGGTGACTGTGACGGGGGCTGTGGAGAGGACGTCGTCTGCATCTGGCGTTGATTCCTCTTGTAGGTGGAGACGGCGTGGACTTGAGATGGCGATGAGTGTATAGCTGAGGCAGCCTCTCTTGTGGCCTCATACGACCTGCAACAGGTGACGAAGTCGGTGAGGGAAGAGGCGGCGTCGAGGGTGAGGAGTTTCTGAAGCAGGTCCTCGTCACGTACACCCATCAGCAAGATCATCTTGAGCTGGATCTCAGCACAGGTTACAGGATCGCCTGTACATAGGTCCACCTCGGTTGCTAGGTCCTTAAGTCGTGCATAGAAGTCTGAGAATGATTCCCCAGAAGCTTGTTTGCAGGATAGCAGTTCCCTACGACGCAAAGCTTCATTGCGGAGGCCACGGAAATGACTCTGCAAGGCGTTTAAAACCTCTGTCACTGACCTGGGGGAGTCAGGGGGGATGGCTAGCGTGTGCTCTAGGAGGCGTTGAACATCGAGGGAAATGCACGATCTTAATTGGATGAGTTGTTTATGAGGGGGCATTCGGTAGAGGTCAGACATAACAGCAAAGTCTTCGAAACGACGTCGCCATTGACGGTATACTTGATATGTTGCATCAGATTGAAGAGGTGGGGGACTGGGAACTGAAGACTTGCTGTGCAGGGGTGTACTCGAGACGGCAGGCGGTGGAGGAGGCACGGAGAGGTCGACGAGAGTTGAGACTGGAACGGGTGGTTGAGAAGACACTGAGGCATACCTAGGGGAGATAGGTGACGTGTGAGGAGGCGTTGTCTGAAGGATAGATGAAGAGGCTGAAGCTGGCGAGTTGGTTGTGGCAGCTGGTGAAGTCGTCCTCGTTGCCAGCAATTCCAATAGGTCCAGGAATTTGCGGTTATCAGCTTGGTGTTGTTGTTGAAGTTGAAGGCGGTAAGCTGATTCCTCTGACTGTCTTGACAATTCCTCTTGACGTCGTTTTTCCTCCTCTAATTGACGTCTTTGGGCTTCCTTCTCTTGAGAAACTTGTAGGAAGTGGATTAACCGACGTATATCCTGGCTCCCATCCTTTGAATTTGGCGCGCCCGGCGTGTGAGGCGTGAGGGGGGGTGGGAGGGTCTGTGAGGCGTCGTCTTCCTCATAATCCTCATATAAATTTCCCAGCAAATCGTCGTGGTCAGACATCTCGTGCTTGGTATTGTTGCGATGGGAAAGACAAGGAGAATAAGGTGAAGTGCTATATTTTCGCCAATGGATTTGCTTAAGTGCAGGAACTGGCTGGCAAGTAAGAGAGTACTGACTGTAATATTTGTGAAGTGAGAGGAGGCGGCTAGCGGCGGTGTATTCCTCCGCGCGCCCGGGCGAGATGCTGGTGATGACTCAGTGGAACGCGGGCAGTGGCTTGCGAGCCTCCGTGGATGGGGGGTGTATGCCGGAAGTGCTGTCTTGGAAACTGGGCTGAAGGCGTGTCTGCTACCTGTAGGGCCGCAGAAACATAGCAAAGAGACATGAAAGGCACTGCACTTCACTTAGGGCACTTCACAAGGTCACAAAGCACTTTAAATCCAGGGGCACTGTGGAGTATATCTTCTGGGCGGGAAACACGAGGCCGGGAAACAGACGGGGCCGGCTCTTGAGGCTTGTAAACTGTCGTGTTGGAGCTACTCAAACTGCGCCATGTGGTGTGGTGGATGTAATCCTAGACAAGGTTCTTGAAACTCCAGGGCACGAGCAGTAGATATATTCAATAAGTGTACAAGACTGGGCGTGATAGCCAACCGATACAGGAGCGATTACTAGGGACCCCGGACCGTAGGTAGGCCGAGGCCGATCTGAGGGAAATTAGCTAGCTAGGCAAGGGGAGTTGCTAGACATTCCTAGGACAATAAATGAGGTCTTCTAATTACTCGACTAGCGCGGTACAGACATAGTACATCGGGACATAGTAAATGAACATAGGCATTAGACATAAGCATAGACATCAGACATGCTATAATAATATGTAGTAATACAGACATGTGAATAAATGGTACAATGAATGGTAACAAGAGTCCTGGTGTCAGGCGTGTTCACATATCTTGGTATGTACATATCTATACACAATGAGTAAAAACAGACTGGGACAGCTTCAAAGACGACTTAGTAATCACCACTGATAACCTACAAGGGGAAAAACAACAGAAGATATAGACTCAGAAATGGACAGACTGCACTCAGCAATAAAAACATCTATAACCAAACACTCCTACTTCACACTTTAGAACAGGGTTCTCAACCAGGGGAATTTCAGGTTTTCAGGGGGAGGGAAACTGATACTAATATGGAAAAAATAAAGGATTTTCAGTATTATATGCATAATATTTGGAATGCACTTTTTGAGGCAGACAATCTTGGAAAGGAGGGGGAATGACATGCTGACATATGGTGAAAGGGGTGCATGGGGCAAACAAGGTTGAGAACCACTGCTTTAGAACATTATCCAACAACAGACTACCAGAAGAAGTTAAATTACTCCAAACCCATTACAATGAAATAAACAGGTATATGGAAAGACACGGCAGTAACAGATGGCTATATACGACACAGACAGCACTACAGACAAAATTAAAAGACGCATGTAAGGAAGCAAACAATAAAAAATGGAACGATATTATAATGGCGGCTGACAAGACTAAAGACACAAAAACATTTTGGACTTCCATAAACAAGATGATGAGGCATAACAAGCAAAAAACACCATACATTAAAGACCAAAATGGAACAAAACTGTACGAGGAAAATGAACTAGAGTCAGCATTCAAAAGGGAATGGGTAAAAGTTTTTAAAATATCAGATGAGGAAAATGAAGATTTTGATAGTGAACACGAAGAAAGGATAGAAGACGAAATGGGAAGACACATACATCGAATCACCCCAAGGCAATATATAGACTATAACTTATTACCTAATAATCAAATAATAACCATGGGATAAATGATGCACTGTCTGAGGAAGTTTAAGGAAAAGGCCCCCGGGCTCACAAGTATTACACGAAATATGATCATAAATCTACCTGAAAACATTTTAAAAACACTATTAAACATTTATAACGCATGCTTAATAACCGATTACTTTCCAGACAAACTAAAATATGCTAAAATGATATTTATTCCCAAGGAGGGTAAGGACAATAAGGAAATATTAAACTACAGGCCAATATCTTTATTAGAAATTACAGGGAAACTACTGGAAAAAATTTTAAATTCAAGACTTATAACCTTTTTAACACAACATAGGAAAACTAACAATAGGCAACATGGATTTATGCCCAATAGAAATAACCTAACTGCAATAGCTACAATAACGGAAATAATTGCAATAGAAAAAAGCAAGGGGAACCAGATCAATATAATTTTAAGGGACGTTTCTAAGGCTTTTGATAAAGTTTGGCATTTAGGCTTAAAATATAAAATATTAAAATTGGGACTTATCGAATACTTGCTAAGAATATTGTGTAACTATTTAAAAGACAGTAGAGCACAAATTCAAATTGGAAACTTTATGGGAACTATGTTTAATCTTGAGAGTGGAGTACCTCAAGGAGGATGCCTTTCTCCAACACTATATACAATTTATACCTCAGACACACCTCAACCAACCCCCTTTAGCGAATATGTAGTGTTTGCTGATGATATTACTCAAATAGTATCATACCCAGGAAAATCAATCCAATTTATGGCACTCTACACGGTAAGAGCGATAAAAAATATAAATGATTTTGAGAAAAAATGGAAAATCAGGACAAATAAGAAAGAACAAATTCAAGATAATACCAATAGCCAAGATCAAAACAAGTCCAGTAATAGTCGACCAGGAACTATACCCATACGACACTGAAGGCAGGATGCTTGGATTAAAACTAACAAAAAGAGGATATATAACATACTTAAAAGATAAAGAACGACAGGCAAGAATAAGATTATCAAAAATAAAACGCTTTAAGAACCTTAGCATTAATAACAAAAGAAAGATTTATATAGCCCTTGTCAAATCAATTATGGACTACCCACCCATCCCATTGAACACTCTTAGTAAAACGAGCATTAAAAGGTTACAAACAGTACAAAATATAGCCCTCAGATTTATATATAACATAAAATATACAGACCACATCAATAATGAACAGCTACACAAGAGAGCAAACCTCTCAGCAATCAATGTAGAAATACACAACAAAGCTGCAAATATTTGGAAAAAAGTGACTGAACTTAACACAGAAACATACCAAAACTGGATAAATAATATAGACAACGAAGAATTCCAAGAACACAGTTGGTTTAAATCAGCCAGGAAGAAAGTAATTGAACCACCTCCTGCCCCAATATACACATAAAACATTAATAGAGAGAATAAAAGATGAGAGTGACCTACCAGCTCCACTAAGAACCTGGCAGGCCTCTCCATACAGTGTACCTTTAGACTAACACAACTAACATTTAACTAACACCTTAGCAAAAAAAAAAATGTGACTACCCTCCCAGCTACACAAGGACCTGGGCGGGCTCACTAACTCCATCGCAGTATATATACTGTAAAAAAATAATAATAAATAAAAAAAATAAAAAAATTTAATAAGCAGCCCTATATAAGTAAACCAATATTAATACAAAGGTCTGAAGACCCAAGGGAGCAGAACAAAGATAAAACACTAATAGGAAAGATGAAGCTTCTGGTTGAGCCCAGATTCCTTCTACTAGGAAGTGGATATATATGGACACAAAGTAGTGCCTTCAGCTGTATATTGTTATATTACTCTTATTAATTATGTATAGTAAAGTATTACAGAACATGTATTAATTCTATGTAATATTCCATTTATTGTGCACCATATTATGTGTATAAATTATCACATTCATACTTTATGTATTCAGCTTGTGAATGCTGGCATCTGTATAGGCCAGCGCGTAGTAATACATAGATAGATGTAGAGGTAGTTAATACCGAGTCCTGGTGGTGTGCCCACAGGCTTTTCTTGTGTCCGACTGTATTATCTCCCGTACGAGAATAGAACCTACTTTTAAAGACAACAAGTGTTTGTATATACCCTCAGTAATATAGAACATTCTTTGGGTATCTGGCAATACGCTAGATGGCGCAGTGATTATTTCTCAGTGAGATTCAGTGGACCAAGCCTTCCCCCGGACTCTGTTTATGGCGTCTCTTCCACTTCAGCCGACAGCAAGACTACTACAAGCCTCTAGACTTAGTGTTGTGAAGTGCTATGCTGTGTACAGTGCTGTGCTGTGAAGTGAAGTGTTTTGTGAAGTGCTGTGCTGTGTATTTTACTCATAATTGTCTGTGCAAGTTGCGGTCAGATGACCAAGGGAGCAGCCCGACAGTACGTTCTCTCCCGTCTCTGGTCTGAGGGTGACTGAGGAACCCGCGCGCGACGCTGGCCACCCGCTCCTACGTCTGGCAGCGCGCCAAGTCTCTCCCCTCCCGCCAGGCACACACACACACGCATTCAACTTATATTTCTGGTGACTTACTGTAAACTTCTGTAATTCTGTGCATAGATTACGAGGGGCTGACCCGGTCTTTTGCACAGATAGAGTACAGAAGCAGTCGGCATGTCTCACAGGGATCATAACGATACCCTGGACGATGGGGTTACGAGTTTTAGTGTGGGAGACCTCTCCCCACCCACGATTACGCCCCACGCCCCCCACAGTGACAGTGCCCAATCACCCACAGAATCTCCTCGCTCGTCGCGAGCCAGCTCTCCTGCGATGCATGCGTCCACAGATCTCCTTCAACTGATAAAGTGGATGGAAACTTCTCGACGCCGGGACGATATTGCAAGGAGAGAAGAGGAAGAAATTAGGTACAAAGAGTCTGAAAGACGACGCCACAAAGAGGAACAAACACGCAGAGAACTCGAAGAGATACGTAGACGTGAGGATGACCTTAGAAGACAGGAGGATCAAGCCAGATTTGAAGCTTTGATTTCTCTGTTAGCCTCCCCACAACGTTCTACCGTACAAGATTCGTCTGCTACAACTGATGTTGATGCGACTAGAGGTACTGGTACCTCATTTCCCAGAGGCGGAACAACACCTCAAAAGGCTGCTGTACAGACGCCTCCCTCTCTGATGTCTGACGCTTCTTATCAGATGTTTCGGGAATGGCGTCGACGTTGGCAAGACTACGCAACAATGGTTGACTTGTCCAGTTTATCACAGCCGAAACAAATGATCCAGCTTCGTATGTGCTTGTCCTTAGACACACAACGGACTCTCGAGCACACACTTCAAGTGCCTCCTACGACAACTCTGACGGTAGAGGCCGTGCTCGACAAGTTGCAGGAACACGTCAAGGGACAGCGCAACGAAGCACTCAGGAGAAGACAACTCCTACAATGTAAACAGCTTGAGGGAGAATTTTTTGACGCGTTTTTTGTAAGGCTCAAAAGGTGTTCAGAGGAAGTTGATGTTTGTCCCGGACATTCTCAAGTCTGTGAAGAGACACAACTTAAGACAATTATCTTAACGGGTGTCCGAGATGAAGAGCTAGTTCAGCGTCTCATTTCCCTCGACCCCACTTCCTCCCTTCAAGATGTTGTTACGAAATGTCGAGCGTACGAGGCCGCCAGGTGTGCGACTTCAGCTTTACGCTCACAGCCTGACCAGGTGAGGGCAGTGTCTTCCTACAGAAAGGGTAAGAAGCAGCAAGGTAACCCCACCCCTCACCCTCCAGCCACACCTTCAGCAGCAGCTTTGTGTAACAGCTGTGCGAGACAGCATAATGCCTCCCAGTGCCCAGCTGCTCAAAGCGTGTGCAGAAGTTGCGACCGCCAGGGTCACTGGGCTTACACAGTCAAGTGCCCTGCTAGCAAAGTTCAGTGTAGACTTTGTGGTCGTGTGGGCCATTATGACAAATGTTGTCGTAAGAAGACACATAAAGGACGCCACCTAGGATCCAAGAAGTCATCCTCAGGTAGTGCTGGCGCGCCCCCTCCTTCTGGCAAGCATCAAGACGCTGTGTCCAGTCGTTCCTGCCGTCGTGTACGTAGTTCCACAGACGCGACGCCCCAGCACATCAACGTCGTCATTTCTTACGGTAACTCGTCATCCAGTCTTCAGATGTTACCTGACACCGGTGCTGACGTCTCAGTAATTGGTCCACAACATTTAGCAAGTTTGGGAATACCCTGGAGCAACCTACAGCCCCCTCCTCAGACAACGAAACTGACAGCTGATGGTTCCAAGATGGCTCCAGCGTTGGGATCTTTCTGGGCTACCCTTACCTTTGGTAAGCAGTCTTGCTCAGCCCGGATTGATGTTCATAATGGTATCCCGACTCCGCTCTTATCATATGGCCATTGTCAAGAGTTGGCCATTATTTCCAAGGAATTCCCTAAACCTATTTCATTGAAGGCCGTCTTCACATCAGAAGAGTCTACAGCACCGGATGCAGACAAGACTCTTGAAGATCTCCGCACCGCAGCCCGGGCCGACCCTTCCTACATCCGGCTCGTCGACTGTGTGTCTCAGGGATTTCCATCGAATCGATACGACCTTCATGAATCGCTACTCCCGTACTGGAAAATACGCGAGGACCTCTATTGTGATGGAGACCTCGTCTTGTATGGTCCACGAGTAGTTATTCCTGCTGCCCTACGCCGCCGTACCTTGGCCCGCCTTCACGACAGCCATCGAGGAGTGGAGGCCACCAAGCGACGGGCGAAGCAGACTGTATTTTGGCCCGGAATCAACGCGGACATTGCAAGTACCGTCCGTGCCTGTGAACCGTGCCAGATTCTGCAACCTAGCCAGCAACAGGAACCTTTAATGTGCGACGATAACCCTTCAAGACCCTTCGAGTCTGTGTCGGCCGATTTCTTTGCAGTTGCAGGGAAGTCCTTCCTCGTCATTGCCGACCGACTGTCTGGATGGCCTGTTGTCGTCCCCTGTGGTAGTGATACAACGGCTACTGCTACCATCCGGAGCTTCAGGCATTACTTCAGAGAAGTTGGTGTTCCCCTCCGCCTCAGGACTGATGGAGGACCCCAGTTCACCAGCCACGAGTTCCGGGACTTCATGGACCGTTGGGGAGTCCGTCATGTCGTGACCTCGCCCCACTACCCCCAGGCGAATGGACACGCTGAAGCCGCAGTCAAGACTGTGAAACACCTGATCCTCAAGGTGTCACCCTCAGGAAATATCGACTGCGAGGACTTCGATCGAGGTTTGTTGGAGTTACGCAACACCCCGAACTTCACCGGACGCTCCCCAGCCCAGGTTCTATACGGACATCATCTCCGGTCTTGTGTTCCTGCCCACCCGAAGTCTTTTTCTCAAGTGTGGCAGGCCAAGACTGAAGATTGTGACCGCCGTGCAGCAGAACGAGCCGCAGATGTCGCTGCTCGGTATGACTGTCATGCCCGCCCCCTTCCCAGGTTGAGTATCGGCCAGCAGATCAGGATTCAAGATCCGGTATCTCACCGCTGGGACAAGGTTGGGGTTGTTATGGGTATTGGCCGGTCCAGGGACTACCAAGTGCGTCTTCCTAGTGGTAGAGTATGGTGGAGGAACCGTCGTTTCCTCCGACCTGTGGAGCTACCTAGTGTTGACCCCTCCCCAGTTGAGTCCCCTAATGTTGATGTCTCTAAAGTAAATCCATCCCCACCTTGTGTTTCTGCCCCAGTACTCCGCAGGTCCGAGCGACTCAGAAACAGAAGGTCCGCTCAAGATGAAACTATGAGCGTATAGGGGGGAGGGAGGTGTATGATATATATGGACACAAAGTAGTGCCTTCAGCTGTATATTGTTATATTACTATTATTAATTATGTATAGTAAAGTATTACAGAACATGTATTAATTCTATGTAATATTCCCATTTATTGTGCACCATATTATGTATATAAATTATCATATTTATACTTTATGTATTTAGCTTGTGAATGCTGGCATCTGTACAGGCCAGCGCTTAGTAATACATAGATAGATGTAGAGAGAGAAGACAGAGTCCTCGTGGTGTGCCACAGGCTTTCTTGTGTCCGACTGTATTATCTCGTGCGAGAATAGAACCTACTTTTAAAGACAACAAAGTGTTTGTATATACCCTCAATGTATAGAACATTCTTTGGGTATCTGAGCAATACAGCTAGACTACTTCTACTGTATTTCAGTTTCACCACTCTTTCTTCAACCCTAATAATCTTCTTTCACCTCATAACTAATGACTCAAATGCGTACCAATCCTTCATTACTCTCATTCTCTCTACTACAGGTAAATCAATGCCCACTTGTCTTTGTGCATGTCGTTGAGAGAGAAAGCAAAGTGTGGTTGCACTCCGTATTAGTGTGCACAGCGGTATTTAAAAGCGCACTGAGTACGTGAACCCTCTCATGGTGGTTATGAGTTTGATAACGTGGCGCGGATACGTCCGGATACGCCGACCTGCTCCAAGAAATTAAACCTCCTAGTTCTCAAGAAGTTCTTTGAAACTAATGGGATCATGGGGATCACCAAGGAGCGACTGAAGCTCCATGGTGACATCAAGATCACCTTCGCCGAGAAGGGTATGCCCGTACAGCTCGCGGAGATCCCAGACATCAACGGCATTCCATTTAAAATGATTGCCTACAAGTGGGACAACCTGAAGCTGGGAGTAATCTCCCACGCTGAAATTGCCCACGTGGACCAAGCAGAGCTGAGTGAGCTCCTCAAGGGGCAACTCCAAGTTGTGAAGAAGCTGTCCGACACCACTGCCCTCATCGGACACCATACAACCTTACCCAAGGAGGCTCAACTGGCGTGGGTAACTGTGCCAGTCAAGCCCTACTGCAGACCGAAACGCTGTTACAAATGCCAGCACTACGGACACACTGTCAACAAGTGTGAGGCGCAGGAGGACACCTGCTCCCTGTGCGGCAGCCCCGGACACCGCTACACGGTCTGCCCCAACACAGTAAAAAAATGCGCTGCCTGTGGCGGCCCACATTCCTCCGCCGATCGGACCTGCCCGAAATGGAAGGAGGTATGCAGGATAGCCAAGGCTCGACTCGACAAGAAACTGAGCTACAAAGAGGCCCTCCTTGCTGCACGCTCCCAAGACAAGAAAAAACCAGTAGAAAAGAAAAACCAAGAAAAGAAAACCCAAGAAAAGAAAACTCAAGGAAAGACACCCGCCACACAGAATCAAGAACACCACGAGGCCCGTGGAGCTGAAGCCCACGTGGTCAACCTCACCGTCTCCGACTTCTTCCACACCTATGAGGACATAAGACACGAGGAAGACGAACAACAAGACCCAAACACGAATGAATGGACACTTCAAGAGAGCAAGAAGAGGAGGAGAGTTAGAAGAAAACCAACATCAAGCTAAGAAGACCAAGACATTTCCTCCAAACAAGAAAACAACACACACAATCAAGCCGACCAAGTAATGAGAAACCATGGCCTAACCCAACACGCACCTGACGCTTGACTTGACGCTAACCTGACTCTGTCCTGCCGCCTCCTAGCAGCGTCCGGGCGAGTTGCTGCTGCCTCCAACTTGTTCCCTCACGCAAGCGGTGTTTAGCCACTGCACCTATTCTCTCCTCCTAAAATTCACTTCAATCCTACCTTTATCCTTCCTCTGAACCTCCTTCCCCCCTGTCACTAGCATTTTATGTATGTATGACCTAAGGACTTTACTCACTCGCCAATCAGCCTTCGCTGTGATAGGACCTCTCTCCAGACACTTAAGAACATAACAATGGAGGAAACTGCAGCAGGCGTATTGGCCCATACTGGGCAGTCCCGTTTACACCCAACCCCTATTGCTCATATAAGCATCCAACCTATGTTTGAAGCTATTCAGCATATTCGAGTTAATGATGATATTTGGTAACTTGTTCCATTCATCCACTACTCTGTTTCCAAACCAGTGTTTACCTATTTCACGTCTAAATCTAAATTTGTCTAATTTAAAACCATTGTTACGAGTTCGCTCCTGGTTGGATAGTTTGAGTACCTTTGTAATGTCCCCTTTGTTTAGCCCTGCCTTCCACTTAAACACCTCTATCAGGTCGCCCCTCGCTCTACGTCTCTCGAGGGAGTGCAAAGTAAGATGCTTTAACCTGTCTCTGTACTCAAGGTTCCTAATGCCAGGGATTAGTCTTGTCATTCTCCTCTGAATTCTTTCCAAGGATTCTATATCCATTCTGTAATATGGTGACCAGAACTGAACTGCATAATCCAGGTGTGGTCTCACAAGAGCACGATACAGTTTTACGATGACCTCTCTAGTCTTGTAACTAACACTCCTTTGTATGAACCCAAGTACTTTATTAGCCTTGTTATGAGCAAAAACACATTGTTTACTTGGCTTAAGGTTCCTACGAATCATTACTCCTAAATCTCTCTCGCAGTCGGATTTCTCTATGGCATCGTTGTTCATCTGGTATCTGGTTTCCCTGTTTACATCTCCTATAGTGAGTACTTTACATTTGTCCACGTTGAATTTCATCTGCCATTTTTCAGACCATTCGAAAAATTTGTTTCGATCTTCCTGTAGTTTTGCGGAGTCCTCGTCAGATTTAATAACACGTCCTATTTTAGTGTCATCAGCAAATTTGTTTATGTTGCTGTCTATGCCAATATCTATGTCGTTTATGTATATAATAAATAATAATGGTCCTAGTACTGAGCCTTGGGGAACTCCACTTGTGACGTTGCTCCAATGAGACTTAGTGCCATTAATGCTCACTCTCTGTTTCCTGTCCTGTAACCACGCTCTAATCCATTTAAGGATATTACCTTTGATGCCATGTGCCTTTCTACCTTTCTAATTTGTCTTTCGTGGGGGACTCTGTCGAAGGCTTTGCTGAAGTCGAGATATACCACATCATAATTGTACCCCTCGTCCACCAATTCGAAAACTGATGAAAAGAATGTCAATAGATTAGTTAGACATGAACGTCCGCTTGTGAAGCCATGCTGGGAATCATTGATCAATCGGTGCTTCTCCAGGTGATTTCGAATAGAGTTTGAAATGATTGCTTCCAGTAATTTACCTACTATTGATGTTATACTGATTGGGCGGTAGTTAGAGGGTAGTAATCTATCCCCCTTCTTGAAAATCGGTATTACATTCGCTATCCTCCAGGAT
>NW_024727827.1:225000-306012 GCF_018991925.1 Homarus americanus | reverse complement strand
TAAAGATACAAATTAATTTATAAATTACAGGTGTAAATTAACTCCCCAGGTGATTAGGTGAGGTTAGGGAGGAGGTGTGAGGGGGGGATATGAGTGGGACTGAGTGGGGTATGGAGGAGGAGTGGGATGAAGGCATGAGAGGGGTGTGTGTGTGTGTGTGCAAGACGTCGTGGGGGGGAGGAGGGGGGAGGGAGGGGGTAGAGGGGTGTAGCTGACATACCATAAGGGTGTGTGTCAAGCGGCTCCACACAGCTCGTATATCACCTCATTGTATTATTTAGATTTAGTATATTTTTGTATCTTGTGTTTTTGTATTTTTGTATTATTTTATTAATATCTGTTTGTTTGATTATTGTTTGTTTGTTTGAAATTAGGTGACGTGTTTGTTTTAGGCTCCTATCGCCGATTGTGTAAATTCCTCTGTTTTTTTCCGTTTTAAAATTATTAATATTGTTTTAAGTATACTTTAAGTCATTTGGGGTAATATAATTTGTATTTTTAAGGTAATTAATAATTATTTTAGGCTTTATAATTATTTTTTTTAATTATTCCGCATTTTTTATAATTCTTCCGTATTTTCATAATTATTCCGTACTTTTTCATAATTATTCCGTATTTTTCATAATTATTCCGTATTTTTCATAATTATTCCGTATGTTTCATAATTATTCCGTATTTTTCAATAATTTTAGGCTATTAACGTATTATATTATTTTACGTTTGGTGTGGTCGTTGTTGTGGTGGTTGTAGTAGTAGTAGTGATGGTTGTTGTTGGTGGTGGTGGTTGTTGTTGTTGGTGATGGTGGTGGTGGTGGTGGTTGTTGTTGTTGTTGGTGGTGGTTGTTGTGTTGTTGGTGTTGTTGTTGGTGGCGGTGGTGGTTGTTGTTGTTGTTGTTGTTGTTGTTGTTGTTGGTGTGGTTGTTGTTGTTGTTGTTGTTACAGTGGTTAAGAATCAAGGTCACTTAACAACCCGGGTAGTGACAGGTGGTTGACGGAGGAGGGGTGATGGAGGGGGGAAGAAGGAGGGGGTGATGGAGGAACAGGTGGAGGGGTGATGGGGGGTGGAGGGGGGACACGACAGGGTGCCCACGCAGCTGTCAATGCCTGGGACCTCTTGTGTCTCTGCTGCTGTCTGTCTCTGTCTCTGTCTGTCTGTCTGTCTGTCTGTCTGTCTGTCTCTGTGAGAAGTGAACAGCTGCATGGGGGTGAGGGAGGGGGGAGGGAGGGGGGGTGTAAGTAAGAGTAAGGCAGGTGAGGTAAAGGGAGAGAAGACAGACAGACAAGATTGACAGACAGACAGGCACAGACAAGGACAGACAGACAGACAGACAGACAGACAAGATTGACAGACAGACAGACAGACAGGCGCAGACACAGACAGACAGACAAGATTGACAGACAGACAGACAGACAGACACATTGACAGACAGAGACAGACACGATAGAGACAGACAGACAGACAGATTGAGACAGACAGACAGACAGACAGATAGATTTGACAGACAGACAGACAGACAGATAAGATTGACAGACACAGACAGAGATTGACAGACAGACAGACAGACAGACACAGAGACAGGACAGACAGACAGGAGCAGACACAGACAGACACAGACAAGATTGACAGACACAGATTGAAGATTGACAGACAAGACAGACACAGATTGACAGACAGACAGGCAGGACAGACAGACAGACAGACAGAGGACAGACAGACAGACAGACACGATTGGACGATTGAGACAGATAGACAGACAAGATTGACAGACAGACAGACAGACAGACAGACAGACAGACAGACAGAGGAAGAAGAAGAGAGGAGGAAGAGAGAGAGATGACGAGAGGAAGAGAGAGGAAGAGAGGAGGAGAAGAGGAGGAAGAGAAGAAGAGGAGGAGGAGGATACTGTGTTGGTATAGCTCTTGTCTTCCTGAATGTGGCGCTGCTGGGGGAGGGGGAGGGGGTGGGAGGGAAGGGGGTGGGAGGGTTTTGAGGGCACTGCCACTGTTGTTGTCAGGCTGTCACCTGTTGTGGCTAGGGGGGTAAGGGTGAGTAGAGGAGTGGGAGGGAGGAGAGAGAAAGGGAGGGAGGAGAGAGGAATCCCTCCTCCTCCCTCCATGGGGAGGATTAGTCCAATGGAGGGATCTGGTCAACAGGGAGGGATCTAATCAGTCAGGGAGGGATCTGGTCACAGTGAGAAGGGATCTAAACAACTGATCAACAGGGAGAAGGGATCTGGTCAACAGGGAGAAGGGATCTGGTCAACTGGGAGGGATCTGGTCAACTGGGATCTGGTCAACTGGGGAGGGATCTGGTCAACAGGGAGGGATCTGGTCAGCAGGGAGAAGGGATCTGGTCAACTGGGAGGGATCTGGTCAACAGGGAGGGATCTGGTCAACAGGGAGGGATCTGGTCAATAGGGTAGGGGAGATGTGGTCGGCATAAATACCCACCACCAGTCATCACTTGAACCACACTCAAGATGGCGGCGGGCAACAGGTCATCAAGGTCAGGTCAAAGGTCACTAGCACTTGAAGCAACGAGTCGTCCTCAGAGTTATAGGGTCGAGTATGAGGGTCGAGTTATAGGGTCGAGTTATAAGGTCGAGTTATAAGGTCGAGAATAACAATAATTAAACCACGAATCTCTTGACGCGAATGGGTTCGGCATTCGGGTTCGGGTTTCGGCTTTGGGTTCGGATTCAGAGTTCGGCAAAGTGGGATTCATAGTTCGAGGATTCGGACTCTATTCGAATAACTGGACTGGATTCGAAACTCTGGACTCGGTGTTTGAGAGAGCTTGTGTGTGTGTGTGTGTGTGTGTGTGTGTGTAGTTCGTTCATCTAAACAGAGAATATGTACACACAACCATGGTACACACATACACACACTGAGGCGTGGTGGCACATCTCAAGTAGGTACAGAAAATGTCAACAACTCTAGTCCCCTCACTCCCCCTCACTCTCCCTCACTCCCCCTCACTCTCCCTCACTCTCCCACACTCTCCCACACTCTCCCTCACACTTGGTCTTCCCACACTATGCCAGCTGCCACCTGGTGTATTGAGGGAGAGGGAGGGGAGAGGGAGGGGAGGGGAGGGGAGAGGGTCAATTTATAAATGGTGGCGGTCGACTATGTTGAATGATGGTGTGTGTGTCTGTCTGTCTAGTGTCTGTCTGTGTGTCTGTCTGTCTCTAGTCTGTCTGTCTGTCTGTCTCTAGTCTGTCTGTCTGTCTGTCTACCCTGTGTATCGGACCATCGACATCAATCAGTCGACCTTTGGCCAACAATAACTTCTTCATTTTGAGGAAGAAATTCGACCCCAAACATCTTGAAGATTATCTCCAAGTCCTGATGAGTGGGAAGTCCCTCTCATCTCTCTCCCTCTCTCTCTCTCTGAAAATAGATCAACAGGCCGATAACATCCTCTCACTTGTGTACATGTGAATCACCCGGTCAATGAGGGCTGATTCACCTAACTTAAGGTGAATCACAGTGAATCACCGAGTTGTTTTGTTGTTGTTGTTGGAGTGTGTGTGTGTGTAATAATAATAACAATAATAATAATAATAAACGGTTTATTAATAGAGCTGCAGCCGGTGGCTGAAAATATACAGACTTACATGTGATTTAGACATAATGATATAATATGCGTTGAATACATTTACAGGGCTGTACAGTACATAAATCAGGAGTTGTTTATTATTTTAACAATAGATGGGATGGTGCTGTTCTTATATCTATCGGTGCGGGCTCTTATGGGCTGAATTTGTTGTAGTGGCGGACTGCGCGAGGTGGGCGGGGGACTGCCGGTGGCAGGAGGTGGCGATGACGAGGGTGGTGCAGTAGTCCACTGCCAAACCTTGCTAGTGCTTGATGGTGGAGGTCACTGAGGGATGGCATTTCCAGGGTGGAGAGAGCGTTGATGTAGCCGGAGTATTCTGCGCCGAGCATGATTCTGCAGGCCCTTTTCTGTACCTTCTCTAGCTGACGTTGTTGGGTGGAGTTGAGAGAAGACGACCAGGTTGGTGACTCATACGTTAGTTTGGGGAGAATAAAGGCGTTGTAGATGGTCCTCAGCTCTGGCGTGGGTGTCCCAAGTGACCTGAGTCGTCGTAGCATGTAGAGACGGTACGAGGCTGCCTTGACGGTGTTGTTTACATGGGCCTTCCAGTCCAGTTTGTGGTCTATGGTAACACCCAAGAGTTTGGCAGACTGCACCAGCTGGAGAGGATGGGCACCCAGTGTGTGTGTGTGTGTGTGTGTGTGTGTAATATGAGTTAAGGTTGACTCAACAAAGCTGTCGCCTCAAGGCTACAAAGCAAGACTTCTTACAAACACGAAAAAAACACACACACACACACACCACACACACACACACAATAATACTCACACACACACACTACACACAATAATACTACACACTACAATACACACAATACCACAATAATAATAATACCACACACACACTACACGCACACAATAATACTACGCACACACACCACAATACACACACACACTACACACACACTAATAATACACACACACACACACACACACACACACACACACACACACCTAAACTTCCTACTGGAAGAAGGAGGAGGCAGCCCTCCCTCCTCCTCCTCAGCAACACTTCCTGACATGGGCCAAATACGCCGTCATGACCCCCTAACCCCTCCTCTCCCCTCTCCACCCCCCACCAACAACCCTCCCCACCTCTACTGTGGGGTGAGGGAGGGGGGAGGACCTCACCTGTTCCCTGACCCTCTCACCCCCTCCTCCCAGGTGTTGACCCTAAGCCTTGAGGATGACCTATAGAGGAGGAGGAGGAGGAGGAAGAAGAAAAAGAGGAGGATGAAGAAGAAGAAGAAGAGGAGGAGGAGGAGGAAGGAAAATTAGGGGTAGAGAGAGAGAGAGAGAGAGAGAGAGAGAGAGAGAGAGGAGAGGCAGAGAGAGAGAGAGAGAGAGAGAGAGAGAGAGAGAGAGTCCCGGATCCATCTTGCGTGATCACTGCATTTCGTGTGTGTGTGTGTTAGTCAGTCATGTCTTACCGTTTATTTCCGCATCTCAGTTAATTGAACAGACAGACAGACACAGACAGACAGACAGACTCCTCAGCTTCGGTCAAGTACTGGTGTTGACCTGTGTTGACCCCCCTGAAGGTCACGTCTTGTAAAAGGTGACCTGTTTGTCTCCTTAAAGGTCATATCTTTTGAAGGACGACCTAACCTGACCCCCAGAAGGACCAATTTTTTGAAAGGTCACACTCCTTGGGGTTACTCTTAGGGTCACTCCTCCTCTTGTTAGGGTCAGAGAGGGTGTGTGTGAGTGACGGTGTGTGTGTGTGTGATGAGTGACGGTATGTGAGTGACGGTATATGAATGACTGTGTGTGTGTGAGTGACGGTGTGTGTGTGTGATGAGTGACGGTATGTGAGTGACGGTATATGAATGACTGTGTGTGTGTGAGTGACGGTGTGTGTGTGGCGGTCACTCAGTAAACAAGGAGCCCAGCTGTGAGTGACCGTGATGAGTGTCTCAGTCTGTACTTATTGTTGGTTGTCAAGGACTGGGAGGGGGGAGGCTGCATGCGTGTTCGATCTGCGTGGGGGAGGGGGTGGAGGGTAGAGTGTTAAGTGTGAGGGAGGAGGAAGGGAAGGAAGGGGAGGAATGACTTGAAGGAATTAGGGAGGGAAGAGGAATTAGTGAGAGGGAGCAGGAGAGGGAGAGAGAAGGAGTGACTTAAAGGAATTAGGGAGGGAGAGGAGATAATCAGTTGAGCTCATTCTACAAGCTAGAAGCGAGAGGAGATGAGGGAAGATGAGGGAGTGACCTAATTTCATTCATGAAATTAAACCACAGGGGAGGAGGGGCAGGGGGGTGAGAGGGAGTGTGAGTGGGGTGAGGCAGGAGAGAAGGGAGGAAATAAAGGAGGGAGGAAGAGGAAGGTGGAATTTTTTGCTTACAAATTTATTGACAAAGCTTGTAGTACAGTTTGCCTATTGTGAGTAATTCAGTCAGGTCTTGACACTGAGGGTGGTATCACTTCTCACCGCCACGCAGGACAGAGGTTCATACAAATATATTCATTAACAGTTATATATATATATATAGTGAAGAGTATATAGTTATATATATATATATATATATATATATATATATATATATATATATATAGAGAGTTATATATATATATATATATATATATATATATATGTCAGAGTCATGTGGCATGTCACTGTTCACTGCCACGCAGGACAGAGGTTCATACACAAAGAAATACACTTCATTCATTAACAGTATATATCGGTCAGATCATGTGGGTGATAAGTCACTGTTCGCCGCTATGCAGGACGGTGGTTCATATACATTGATGTCATATTCAATTGAGGACTAATCATGTGGCCAGCAATTGGGGATAAACAGCAAGAATGTCCCAAGCCCCCGATTCAATATAGTAATTACAAAGTTCATGATACAAAAAGCCAGGTGGCCTGAAGTCTTTGACAGTGTCACATTCAATAATATAGTGTTCAAGTGTTTGCTTTAAAGGTTTATCAAAAAGTTTCCATGCTGAGTGTTCCGGTATGGGTACAGCGTTACTAACTTGCCAGATGTGTCTGTATCCTAGCCTAATTCTGGCCACGACTACATCACATTGTCTGGTTCTGTCCTTATGCTGGCCATACCGGTACCTCTCGTCACAAAATTTGTCATATTTACTAATGCTACAACTGCCAGGTCTCTGCATTTCTCAGTTCTTCTAGATCAGAGTTCATGATTCTGACTTGAATGTTTTTAATTACAGCATTTGACAGGCCAAGGTCACAGTCAACATTTTCTTTCTTACATGCCTCATTGGCCAGTCTATCAGCACGGTCATGATGCCTGATTCCAACATGGGACGGAATCCACACAAATTTGATACGAGAGTTGTTCTCATGGGCAGTTATCCTTCAGAAGCTCCACTGACACTATCACTGCCATTGTTCACTGGTACACTTACTTGGCAGGCTTTAACCTGACCTGCATTGGCTAACGAAGGAGAGTCACTGTGCCTGTTGACTTCAGGTGGTGGAGGCGATCCGGCCGTGTTGGCATCATTGAGTGGGACCGCTATTGTGGTGCCAGGCCATCACACCCTCCTCCCTGCACCTGGGACACTGCCTCCTGGGTGGGGAGGCCTCCTCTCAGGAAAGAAAGAGAGAGAGAGAGAGAGAGAGAGAGGATAGAGAGATAGAGATTACACACCCTCCTTCACTCCTTTGCCAGGCGCTGACAGAAATCCGTCGGGCGAACTATAGACGTGTAAACCCCCCTCTCCCGCCCCTCTCTTCCTCCCTCTCATCTCCCTACTCCTCTTGGCAACTCGACTCCTTCCCCTCTCATTCTCCCCCCCCCTCTCCCCCACTCAAACCCCTATAGCTTAGGTTACGACACTCTGCCGTCCATGGTCGTGGTAAACAAAAGAACATCACAGGAAAAGACTCGATACTATTGTTGTTAGGTTCGGTTCAGTTCAGTTAGGTTCGGTTCGGTTCAGTTAGGTTCAGTTAGTGTTAGTGTTAAAGGCTCAGTAGCAGTTAACTGTTAAAAGCTGTTAACAGTCAGTGAGTCAACGAATGTACCAACATACATACACACCGTTCGGCCAGATTACACCCCCTCACCACACCTAGTGTGTGTGTGTGTGTGTGTGTGTGTGTGTGTGGTTCTGGATTTTGATCGCTACGTTATTCTGTCCGTTATCGTCCGTTATGCATCCGTTATCGTCCGTTACTGTCAGTTATCGTCTGTCCATTATCGAATTGAGTTGAATTGAATTGAAACAGTTTATTTAGCCCTAAAACACAGATACAGAGTGGATAATAATAACATGACTGAGCCAGTTGAGGACCTGAGCTGCACCTGATATATACTATACATTTATCTCAAGGAAGTATTATGTAACATTTAGTAACATCTGGAATAGCTTGGTGGTAATAACATGTTACCACGGTTATCACTTCATTATTTATTAAGTTTATATATTAAGTTTATATTAAAGGTATATACATAAATTACAGTGGAATTGACGAACATAAGTATAATGGGGGAGCAGTACAGTAATGGTTGTATCGTCCGTTATCGTCCGTTATCGTCCGTTATCGTCCGTTATCGTCCGTTAACTGGTAAAAAGTTTGGCCAGGTGCTGGAGCTTCTGTCTCCCCTCATTTCCTCCTCCTCCCCTTAGCTGTCACCCCTTGTTTCCTCTTCCTCTCTTCCTTCTCTCCTCCTTCCTCCTCTCCCTTGCAGTGACCCCTACTCTCCTCTTCCTTCTCTCCTCCTCCTCCTCTCTTCCTTCCTCTTCTTCCTCCTCTCCCCTGCAGTGACCCCTACTTCCTCTTCCTTCCTCTCTCTCCTCCTCCTCCTCTCTTCCTCTTTCCTCCCTCTCCCCTGCAGTGACCCCTTACTCCTCTTCCTCTCTTCCTTCTGTTTCCCATAGGTCCTGAGGAAGGAGGGGGTGAGGTGGGGCAATGTTACCCACAATCCCTTGGTGACCGCCTCATATCCTCCCCCTGATCCCCTTAACGGCTGTCCTAGGGGGGAGGGGATAGGATGGAAGAAAGGGGAGAAGGTAGGAGGGGAGGGGGTGAGGGGAGGGGAAGTGTGGGGGTGAGGGGAAAGAATTATTAATAAAATTATCTCGGTTAATATTGTTGTTGTTGTTGGTGTTGTTGTTGTTGACTCGAGTCTTTCAGTAACATTAATCACTTATCAAGATAATTAAATAACTACCCCTCCTCAGGTAGTTATACATAAATTACAGTGGAATTGACAAACCTAAGTATAATGGGGGAGCAGTACAGCAATGGTTGTACAGTAATAAGGTTGACCAAGAGGACAGAGCTGTCAGGATTGTCTTGTTGGCAAATATGTTTATTGCAATGGTAATTACTTATCTATTTACATGATAATTTCCGATAAAATGGTTTTGGTGGTACAATAAAAGCAGGTACTGTAAATATAGTAGGTGTTACAAGAAATATTAATAATTAGACAATAGATATTTTCTAAGAGATGATTTAAAGGAAGGGAGCATTGTCCTTGCCGGGATGGGTGGAGGTAAGTTGTTCCACACCTTCACACGGTGATATTTTATGGAGGTCTGGGACTGAGAGGAGCGCATGGGGGGTGGTCTTAGTAGCTCTGGGTGCCTTAAGTTGCATCTCTGATTATTCTGGAACTGGAAATAATTATTGTCAAGCAAGTGATTGATAGATTTGTGAACATAGAGGGCACAATACTCCCTTATATCGATCCTGTTGCCTCACTGAGTTACACCAACCCCAGCTGTAACTATTACTTTCCTGACTCCCCCGAGTTTAGTTCTAGTCTCCTACTACCTCATTCCTTCTCCTTGATTAGCCATAACATCAGCAGTATTCCCCTTCACCTAAATACCTTTTTAGATCAGTGTTTATCTTCTATTGCCCACAAATTTGATGTACTTGGGTTCTGTGAGACCAAACCCACTAACGATATCGACACAGTGGTGGTGTGGCCCTATATGTTGATGTTCGTCATAGCACTCCTGTAAGAGATGATCTAAAGGTTCAGGAGGAGCACATGGGGAGTTTTCACTGAACCACGTAACGACACACGAAATATCCTAGTGGGAGTAATCTACAGAAGACCCCACACTAATGTAGGGAACTTTCTTGATCAATTTTCGCAGCTTATCACTATCATAAGTTCAGAGAGGAAACACTGCTACATTACAGGAGATTTCAACCTTGATCTATTAAAATCAGAAACCGACACCTCAGTGTTAGACCTTCTTGTTACCTGTCATTCCAAACTCTTCTTCAACCAAACCCACGTCTGGCGAATGATAGCAAAGGCTTATTATTCCTTCCTTCCTTCCTTCCTTCCCTCCCTCCCTCCCTCTTCCTTCTTCCCTCCCTCCCTCCCTCCCTCCCAGACAGAACAATGCCCCGACTGCTTCCTCTAACTCACGATTGGGCCATCTTCTCTATCCTCTCAACCAATCAAAACCGCCATACGTGCCCTAGACGGCTTCTGATTGGCTCAAAGGGGTGTGGGGAGAAGGAAACAGTGAGTGCCGGGGTTAATGACGGGGGAGGGAAGGAGGGGGAGACACGAGCGGCCATTAGGGGTTATGGGGTCACAGAGAGGTGAGGGGTGATAGGGAGGGGAGGAGGTGGGGGGTGATAGGGAGGGGAGGAGGTGGGGGGTGATAGGGAGGGGAGGTTGCGTGAGGATGAGAGTGTTATGGGGAGTGGAGATATTATTAGTAGTATCACCCCACCACCAACACATTAGGACCCACACACACACTACACACATACACCACACACACACACACACACACACACACACACACACACACACACACACACACACACACTACTACTTTACTGTCAAGTATAACGATCATCCAGCTATGATACAATGATATGAGTTATTAAGGATGTCACCTACTGTAGGTTGGTGAGTTCTGAGGTGACTAAAGAGGCCGATACGGGACCGGCAGAGTCGTCCACTGATGGTGCACGTGTGGGGGGCTACATCTAGTGCGGGAGGAGCGGTGGCAGCGTCTTTCCGGCGTTGGCATATGTCTGCCTTGGTTTACAGTCAGGCTAACTGGAAAGTATTGACACCTTCTCGTGTGGTGCTCCTCCAAGCGTTACGGTGTGGAGTAATCGTCTCCCAGGTGAGGGGGTCCATTTGGCACCTTTTCAGGTTTGTCTTAAGACTATCCTTATACCTCTTCAGTTGCCTCGATGCTCCTACAGTTGGTGTCAGCGAGAATACTGGCATCTGTTCTCTTGTCTTCCCAGCTAACTCGGAGGATGGAACGTAGACTACGTTGGTGAAAGTCTTCAAGTGCCTCGAGGTGCCTCCTGTATGTGACCCATGTCTCGCTGCCATATAGCAGGGTGGGGAGGACCACTGCTCGATATACGTGTAACTTTGGAGATAATTTCAGCTCCCTACAGCTGAAGACGCGGGTACGGAGTCTGCCAAAGGCTTGAGATGTCAAAACACACACACGTTAGCTGTTAAGCTCTCTCTCTCTCTCTCTCTCTCTCTCTCTCTCCCAGTAGTAAACTCACCTTGAAGCCTCCACGCCCTGAGGTTCCTAATGCCCTAGGGGAACGACCCCGGGCGAGGGGTCTCTGAGACTGCCCCCCCACTCCCTGACCTCCTCAATTTCCCTCACCCCTCGTCCCTGTTTTGGTGTCTTTCTCCCGACCTCCTCCTGACCTTCTCCTCCTCACTCCTTTCCCTCCCCCTTTTCTCCTCCTCATTCTCCTCCCCACCTCCTCCTCCTGACCCTCCTCCCGACCTCCTCCTGACCTCCTGACCTCTCCTCCCGATTCTCCTGACTCTCCTCCTCCCGATTCTCCTCCTGACCTCACTCCCCACCCTTCCCTCCTCCCCCACCCTCCCTGAGCAGCCTCCCGGGAGGGGGTGGAGGATGGTAGGGGGGGTGGGAGGGGATGGTAGGGAGGATGGTGGGGAGGGGGTGGGGAGGGATGGGTAGGAGGAGGTGGGGAGGGATGGTGGGGAGGATGGTAGGGGAGGAGGGTGGGGAGATGGTAGGGAGGGGGTGGAATGGTGGGAGGGGGGTGGGAGGGATGGTAGGGAGGGGTGTGGAGGATGGTAGGAGGATGGTGGGGAGGGGGTGGGGAGGGATGGTAGGAGGGGGAGGGGGGTGGGGAGGGGGTGGGGAGGGATGGTGGGAGGGATGTGGGGAGGAGGGTGGGGAGATGGTAGGGAGGGGGTGGGGAGGTGAGGGGGGGGTGGGGGTGGGGAGGGGGGTGGGGAGGGTGGGAGGAGGGGAGGGGTGGGGGGGGAGGGAGGAGGGGTGGGAGGAATGGTAGGGAGGGGGGTGGGGTGGGGATGGTAGGGAGGGGGTGGGGGGGATGGTAGGGGAGGGGGGTGGGGGAGGGATGGGGGAGGGGGGGGTGGGGGAGGATGGTAGGGGAGGGGGTGGGAGGGGGTGGTGGGGAGGATGGTGGGGAGGGGGTGGGAGGGATGGTAGGGGAGGAGGGTGGGGGTGACAGGGAGGGGGGTGGGGAGGAATGGAGGGGAGGTGGGGGGATGGCAGGGAGGGGGTGGGGGGATGGTGGGGAGGGGGGGGGGAGGATGGTAGGGAGGGGGGGTGGGAGGGATGGTAGGGGAGGGGGGTGGGGAGGGATGGTAGGGAGGGGGGAGTGATGGTAGGGAGGGGTGGGGAGGATGGGAGGGATGGTAGGGAGGAGGTGGGGAGGGGATGGTAGGGGAGGGGGTGGGGAGGGGATGGGGGGGGAGGGGGGGGAGGGATGGTAGGGGAGGGGGTGGGGAGGGATGGGGAGGAGGTGGGGAGGGGATGGTAGGGGGAGGGTGGGGGATGGGTGGGGAGGGGGTGGGGAGGGATGGTAGGGGAGCGGGGGGTGGGGAGGGGATGCAGGGGAGGGGGTGGGGGGAGGTGGTAGGGAGGGGGGGTGGGGGGGGAGGGGGGAGGGGTGGGGAGGGAGGGGGGGGAGGGGGGTGGGGAGGGACAGGGGAGGGTGGGGAGGGGATGGTAGGGGAGGGAGGGTGGGGAGGGATGGTGGGGAGGGGGGGGTGGGGAGGGATGGTAGGGGAGGGGGGGTGGGGGGGGGATGGTAGGGAGGGGGGGGAGGAGGAAATGGTAGGGAGGGGGGTGGGGAGGGATGGTAGGGAGGGGTGGGGGGACAGGGGAGGTGGGGAGGGATGGTAGGGAGTGGGGGTGGGGGAGGGATGGTAGGAGGGGGGAGCGATGGTAGGGAGGGGTGGGGAGCGATGGTAGGGAGGGGTGGGGGGATGGGGAGGAGGGTGGGGGAGGGATGGTAGGGAGGGGGGTGGGGGGGGGATGGTAGGGGGGGGGGTGGGGAGGGATGTGGAGGGGGTGGGAGGGGTGGTAGGGGAGGAGGGTGGGAGGTGGTGGGAGGGGGGTGGAGTGATGGTAGTGGAGGGGTGGTGATGGATGGTAGGGAGGTGGGTGGGATGGTAGGGAGGGGTGGTGGGGAGGATGGTAGGGAGGAGGGTGGGGGGATGGTAGGGGGTGGGAGGATGGTGGTTTTATTTCCTATTCTTCATTGTGTTTGTCCAGTCAGTCAGTCAGTTGATGCCGGGAGTGTTGGGATAATTACGTCACTTGTTGTTTTGGTGAGATTATTTAAGCTGGGGTAATTTAAGCTGATATTATTTAAGCTGGGATTATTTAAGCTGGGATTATTTAAGCTGGGATTATTTAAGCTGATTATTGCTGATATTATTTAAGCTGGGATTATTTAAGCTGATATTATTTAAGCTGGGATTATTTAAGCTTATATTATTTAAGCAGATATTATTTAAGCTGGGATTATTTATGCTGGGATTATTTCAGCTTGGATTATTTAAGCTCTGATTATTTAAGCTGATATTATTTGGCCTGGGATTATTTAAGCTCGACCTAATACTCTACCTAACACTCGACCTGACCTGACACTGACCTGGACTGACCTGGACACTGACGTGACTTGTGACACTTGACGTGACATCGACGTGACTTGACGTGACATTGACTGACTTGACTGACACTGACGTTTGACTGACATTTTATTTCATGAATACTTGACATGTTTGTTTCAAGGTGTTTGGGCTGCCGTAGTGTCAGTAAGTTTGTTTGTTAGTTGGAGTGTTTGTCTGTTTGTCTGTTTTGTTTGTATGCGATTGGTTCGTGCAAGTATGGGGCTGGATGCGGTTGTGGTGTCCTAAATGTATTAGTGGACGAGGGATCTCAGGTGGTAGTAGGAGCCGGTGATGAAGATGGTGCTAAGAGAGCCGAGAGGGTCAGTGTGTTGAGCGCTTTTCATATGTGAGAGGAGAGAATAATCTTGCATGCCTCTTTTGCACTTTTTGTGTTTACGAGGTGGCGGTTAGTTTGGTTATTAGTGTCAGGTTAGTGTCAGGTTAGTGTCACTGGTTAGTGTCAAGTTAGGTTTAGGTAAGTGTGGGAGCCATGAGGAGTGCTTGTCTGGCTTCCTGATATACGGCACTGGTGTTAACTATGGGTCAGGCTGGTTAAACAGGATATGGGGATTAGCACCAGAATTGGTTGGCTCTGGCACACATATGGTGGTTACAGGAAATAACGAGATATAAAACCTGACATTTTAAGGCCGGAGAAGAGGGGAAGGAGGGAGGGAAGGAAAGGGGTAGGGAGGGCAGAGGGGTAATGGAAGGTAAGGGGTAGAGGGCAGAGGGCAATGGAAGGTGGGGAAGGGGTAGGAGGGCAGAGGGTCAATGGAAGGGTGGAAGGGGTAGAGGGAGAAAGAGGGTAATGAAGGTGGAAGGGGTAGGGAGGGCAGGGGTAATGGAAGGGTGGGGAAGGGGTAGGGGAGGGCAGAGGGGCATGGAAGGGGTGGGAAGGGGTAGGGAGGGCAGAGGGCACGGGAAGGGTGGGAAGGGGTAGGGGAGGGCAGAGGGTAATGAAGGGTGGGAAGGCAGGAGGGCAGAGGGGAATGTGTGGGAAGGTAGGGAGGGCAGAGGGCAATGAAGGGGTGGGAAGGGGTAGGGAGGCAGAGGGGAATGGAAGGGGTGGGGAAGGTAGGGGAGGCAGAGGGGTAATGGAAGGGTGGGAAGGGGTAGGGAGGGCAGAGGGGCAATGGAAGGTGGGAAGGGGTAGGGAGGGCAGAGGGGCATGGAAGGTGTGGGAAGGGTAGGAGGGCAGAGGGGTAATGAAGGGTGGGAAGGGGTAGGGAGGCAGAGGGCAATGGAAGGGGTGGGGAAGGGGTAGGGAGGGCAGAGGTAATGGGGGTGGGAAGGGGAGAGGGCAGAGGGCAATGGAAGGGGTGGGAAGGGGTAGGGAGGGCAGAGGGGTAATGGAAGGGTGGGAAGGGGTAGGGAGGGCAAGAGGGGTAATGGAAGGGGTGGGAAGGGGGTAGGGAGTGTAGCAGAGGGTAATGGGGTGGGAAGGATAGAAACCAGGAAATAGACTAAAAAAATATGACAAAATTAAGTAGATGGAAGAGAGGGAGAGTGTGAGACAGATGGGGGTGGATGGGAAAGAGGGGGGGATGGGGAGGAGGGGAAAGGGGAACGAAGGGAAATTTAATTGAAAGGGAAAAGGAAGGGTAGTAGACCGATCCCGCTACCTGACACGTGTTAGGAGATATGTGTCATAGCGGAGATCCTAGGAGACACGGTAGCTAGGGAGACAGGGTGGGTGTGTGGTGGAGGGAGGGAGGTGGTGAAGAAGAAGAATTGCAATCTTTTTTGTTCTCAGCCACACACCTGCACCCACTACACACCTGTCACTCCACTACACACCTGCACCACACACTCTGCACCACTACACACCTGCACCACTACACACCTGCACCACCACACACCTGCTCCCCACTACACACCTGCACCACTACACACCTGCACCACTACACACCTGCAGGTTGATTCAGTAAGAGCTGCAAGGTGAGATTGACTGCCCGCATTGACCCACTAACTGAACTGACTGACTCCGTGGTTAGGTTAGTTAGTGTTAGGGGTTAGGTTAGTGTTAGGTTGAAGTTAGGTTAGGCAGGGTTAGGTAGGGGTTAGTGTTAGTTAGTAGGTTAGGTTAGTGTTAGGTTAGGTTTAGGTTAGTGCTAGTTAGGTTAGTGTTAGGTTAGTGTTAGGTTAGTGTTAGGGGTTAGTGTAGAGGTTAGTGTTAGGTTAGCAGGGGCAGGGGTTAGTGTTAGGTTAGTGTTAGGTTAGGTTAGGTTAGGTTAGCAGGTTATGTTAGGTTAGGCTAGTGTTAGGGGGTGTTGAGAGTAGGTTAGGGCGGTAGGAGGTGGAGGGAGGAGGAAGAGGAGGAAGAGGAGAAGGAGGGAGGAAGAGGAAGAGGAGGAGGAAGAGGAGGAAGGAGGAGGAAGAGGAGGAAGCAGAGGAGAAGAAGGAGGAGGAAGAGGGAGGGCAGGTAAGCTTGGTGAGCGCCTGGAAATGAGACATTCCAGCGAAGGGGGGAGGGGGGTGATGACAAGAGGAGGAGGGAAGGGGAGAGGAGGAAGAGGAGGACCTGGAAGCACCTGTCCTCTGTGGTGGGGGGGAGGAGGAAAATGGTGGAGAGGAAGAGGGAGAGGAGGGGAAGGAGGAGGGAAGAGGGGAGAGAGGAGGGGGAAGAAGAAGGGGAGAGAGGGGGGAATAGAGAGGAGGAGGAAGAGGGGTGGGAGGTGGAAGGGGAGGGAAGGGAGGAGGGACAACAATAGTTTATCATATTATTTTGTCTGATTGGTGGAGGGGGGGAGGGGGGGTAGACACAGACATGGAGAGAGAGAGAATCGTGTGTATTTCCATAAACACACACACACACACACGACACTGTGTAGAAACTGTCACCAACACAACAACCACACCCTGAGTTAACGGCTGTGACCCAGTGTCAAGGAATAGTCCGAGAAGACCGGACAACCCACCAACTGCACTCTAACCATTACCCCGGAACACAATTAACATCCAGGCCTCACCACTGCTGCTGGGTAGACAGAGGCAAATGGCGTGGAGAAACTGCCCATAGCTCCACCCTGCCCGGATCGAACCTGGGTCCACTAACTTGCGAGGCGAACATGCTGACCATTACACAACACTCATACACACACACACACACACACACACTACACACACACACATATGCACACACGGACAAAAAGCAGTGACAAAACCAACGCCTTGTGGGGGGTGGTGGGGTCATTCAGCACCGAGCTACAACCTTGGCACTGGCTGGTGTAGCCTGTAGAGAGTGCCACATATACACTTACCACCACCACTACTACCACTACCACCACCACCACTACTACTACCACCACCACCACCACTACTACCACTACCACCACCACCACCACTACTACCACTCACCACCACCACATCATACTACCACTACCACCACCACCACCACCACCACTACCACCACCACTAACACCACCACAACTACCACTAACAACACCACACCACCACCATAACTAACAACCACAACACCACACACACAACACACCACCACACTACACACACCATCATACTACCCACACCACCACCACACCACCACCACACCACCACCAACACCATAGGTGTAGGTGGTGGTGGGTGGTGGTGGTGGTAGTGGTGGTGATAGTGGTAGTTGTGGTGGTAGTGGTGGTGGTGGTGGTGGTGGTGGCGGACCTTCACCAGGCGTTAGTGTAGACGGTGGTGTGGCAGACCTTTGCCAGGCGTTAGTGACGGTGGTGGTGGCAGACCTTCGCCAGGCGTTACTGTGGACGATGAGTGTGGTGGTGGTGGTGGGTGGTGGTGGCAGACCTCAGCGTTAGTGTAGACGGTGGTTGTGGCAGACCTTCGCCAGGCGTTAGTGTAGACGGTGGTGGTAGACCTTCGCCAGGCGTTAGTGTGACGGTGGTGGTGGTGGTGGTGGTAGTGGTAGGTAGTGGTGGTGGTGGGCAGACCTTCCAGGCGTTAGTGTAGACGGTGGTGGGTGGTGGTGGGTGCAGCACTTCGCCAGGCGTTAGTGTAGACGGTGATGGTGGCAGACCTTCGCCAGGCGTTACTGTGGACGCCGACAACCACACGTTAGCGACACGAGCGGCCGAGCGTGTACATTCCGACGTCCTCGTTGCTTGGGAGAATCACGCCTCATGTTGAGTGCATTGAGTGCGTGATCGGTGCGTTGAGTGTAGAGGTGTTCAAGCCAATGATGAAGAAGAGGGAGGAGGAGGACAAGAGGAGGAGGAGGAGAAGAGCGAGGAGGAGGAGGACAAGAGGAGGAGGAGGAGGAGAAGAGGGAGGAGGAGGACAAGAGGAGGAGGAGGAAGAAGAAGAGGGAGGAGGAGGAAGAGGAGGAGGAGAAGAAGAAGAGGACGGAGGAGGAGGACAAGAGGAGGGGAGGAGGAGGAGGAGAAGAGGAGGAGGAGAAGGAGGAGGAGGGGAAGGAGGAGGAGGAGAGGAGGAGAAGAGGAAGGAGGAGGACAAGAGGAAGGAGGAGGAGGAGGAGAAGAGGAAGGAGGAGGAGAAGAGGAAGGAGAGGAGGAAGAGGAAGGAGGAGGAGGAGAGAGAGGAAGGAGGAGAGGAGAAGAGGGAGGAGGAGGAGAAGAGGAAGGAGGAGGAGGAGGAGGAGAAGAGGAAGGAGGAGGAGGAGGAGGAGGGAGAAGAGGGAAGGAGGAGAAGAGGAAGGGAGGAGGAGGAGGACAAGAGAGGAGGAAGAGAAGAGGAAGGAGGAGGAGGAGGAGGAGGAGAAGAGTAAGGAGGAGGAGAGGGAAGAGGAAGAGAAGGGAAGAGGAGGAGGAGGAGAAGGACAAGAGGAGGAGGAGGACAAGAGGAGGAGGAGGAGAAGAGGAAGGAGGAGAGGAAGGAGGAGGAGGAGAGAAGGAGGAGGAGAAGGACAGAGGAGGAGAGGAGAGGAAGAAGAGGAGGAGGGAGGAGGAGGAGGAGGAAGGAGGAAGGAGAGGAGGAGAGGAAGGAGGAGAGGAAGGAGGAGGAGGAGGAGGAGGAGGAGAAGGAGGAGGAGGGAGGAGGAGGAGGAGGGAGAGGAGGAGGACAAGAGGAGGAGAGGAGAAGAGGGAAGGAGGAGGAGAAGGACAAGAGGAGAGGAGGACAAGAGGGAGGAGGAGGAGAAGAGGAAGGAGGGGAGGAGAAGGACAAGAGGAGGAGGAGGAGAAGGACAAGGAGGGAGGAGGAGGAGGAAGGAGGGAGGGAGGGAGGAGAGAGGACAAGAGAGAGGAGGAAAAGGAGGAAGGAGAGGAGGAGAGGGGAAGAGGAGGAGAGGAGAAGAGGAAGGAGGAGGAGGAGGAGAAGAGGGAGGAGAAGAAGAGGAAGGAGGAGGAGGAGGAGGACAAGAGGAGGAGAGGAGAAGAGGAAGGAGGAGAGGAGGAGAAGGAGGAGGAGGAGGAGAAGAGGAGGAGGAGGGAGAAGAAGAACAAGGGAAGGAAAAGAAAAACCTAGATAATACCTTCCTGTACTCAATCCCAACCACACTGTCTTTCTCCCACAGAAATGCCTACACCTGAGGCCCCAGGTGAAGTGTTAACAGGTGTGTAGTGATGTAAGCCACCTATTACAGGTGCGTGTTTTTAAGGTAAGTTTTAGGTGTTAATTTGGAAAAACGGAATTTTGTTTGTTTGTATATAAACGGTAATTTGTTTTGTTTGTATATAAACGTAATTTGCTTTGTTTGGCGTATATAAAAATTGTTTTGTTTGGTATAAACGGTAATTTGTTTTGTTTGGCGTATATAAACGGTAATTTGTTTTGTTTGGCGTATATAAACGGTAATTCTGTTGGCGTATTTAAACGGTAATTCTGTTTGTTTGGCGTATATAAACGGTAATTTGTTTTGTTTGGCGTATATAAACGGTAATTCTGTTGTTTGGCGTATAAACGGTAATCTGCTTTGTTTGGCGTATATAAACGGTAATTCTGTTGTTGGCGTATAAACGGTAATTCTGCTTTGTTTGGCGTATATAAACGGTAATTCTGCTTGTTTGGCGTATATAAACGTAATTCTGTTGTGTTTGGCGTATATAAAATTTTGTTTTGTTTGGCGTATAAAACGGTAATTCTGTTTTGTTTGGCGTATATAAACGGTAATTCGCTTTTGTTTGGCGTATATAAACGGTAATTCTGTTTTGTTTGGCGTATATAAACGGTAATTTGTTTGTTTGGCGTATATAAACGGTAATTCTGTTTTGTTTGGCGTATATAAACGGTAATTCTGTTTTGTTTGGCGTATATAAACGGGGTTCTCCAGTTAGTAACTTGACGCTTTCTGTTGGGCGTATGTGCGTTAAGTACTGCTAGCTGTGAGGATCATTTGTACACATGTGACTGTCTTGGGGGTCGTCAGATATACACATGTGACTGTAAACACGTGCTAGGATGATCAAATGTCCACATGTGATTGTCCATGGGGGGGGTTGTCAGATATACACATGTGACTGTAAACACGTGCTAGGGTGATCAAATGTCCACATGTGATTGTCCATGGGGGGGTTGTCAGATATACACATGTGACTGTATTAACTGGGTGGCCTCGGTGGTCGCCCTGTCCCCTCCCCCCGACCATAAGGTTCCTCTTGGACCCCCTTTTTGATATTCCTGGATCCGCCCCTTGGTTATATGGTATTCGGAGGTTAAAAATAATAGTCAGGTTTAATTAAGAAGGGATTAAATAGACTATTATTGCTATTTAAGGGAAAAAATAGGAAAAACTAGTTTTTTTTTTAGGTTTGATTGATGCAAGTTTCCCTCTCTTTCCCTCTCTTCCGTTTTTTCTCTTATTGGGGAATTTATCAACGAAAATGGTAATTGGAATGATAATAATTCTCCTGGGAAATAAAAAAAGGAGCCCCAGTTTATAAATAAATTTTAAATAAGAGTCGGAAGTTATGGTTGAGGTAAATAAGACGGTAGGAGGTAGTGAGTGACTGGGTTCCCATCCCTCCTCCTCCTCCCGCCATATTCCTCCGCCGACATTGTTGCCAGATGCCAGTGACTACCAACCCCTTCACAACCCTTTAAAATATATATATATATATATTCGTAATTTATATTTTTTCTCCTTTAATTTAATTTCCTGGAGGGAGATTATTCATTTTAATTTATTTTATTTATTGATATAATGAATATGTTAGACTGAAGACGTATTTAAAAAGTGGGGGAAAAAATTAAGGGATGGTTACGGCAGCGCGGGGAACGAAGCCGAAGCCACTGGTCGACCTCTGCCCTCCCGACACACTTGAGCGACTCGGTAAGCCACAAAACATGAGGGAAAATTGGCGACGCGTCCGGATCCTTCTCCCTGAAGATGACTTGAACTCGCGAAATTTCACACATATGTACCGTCATATAGGGCAGTTACAGGTGTTAATGACTGCCACGCACCTGTAACTCGTCCGCCAAATACATCAGTGTTTCGCGAAAAGTTTGAAAGACGTGACAAGACGAAATGGCGAGTGACGGAGGTGGTGTAGGCGTGAGGACCTGCGCCTGGTGTGTGAACTCTGGGGGAGGGAAGGAGGCAGTCACGCTGACGCTGCCACCACTGCCATCATTACTGTGGTGTGGTGTTGGCAGCTGTTGAGATGTGTTGGCAGTGTTGTGTTGGTAGTTGTTGAGATGTGTTGGCAGTGTTGTGTTGGTAGTTGTTGAGATGTGTTGGCAGTGTTGTGTTGGTAGTTGTTGAGATGTGTTGGCAGTGTTGTGTTGGCAGTTGTTGAGATGTGTGTGTTGTGAATGGGGGTATGTTGTCAGTGGCTGTATGAGTGTATGTTGTCAGTGGCTGTATGAGTGTATGTTGTCAGTGGCTGTATGAGTGTATGTTGTCAGTGGCTGTATGAGTGTATGTTGTCAGTGGCTGTATGAGTGTATGTTGCCAGTGGCTGTATGAGTGTATGTTGCCAGTGGCTGTGGAAGGAGGTATAAAGGTCAGTGGCTGTATGAGTGTATGTTGTCAGTGGCTGTATGTTGTCAGTGGCTGCATGAGTGTATGTTGTCAGTGGCTGTATGAGTGTATGTTGTCAGTGGCTGTATGAGTGTATGTTGCCAGTGGCTGTATGAGTGTATGTTGTCAGTGGCTGTATGAGTGTATGTTGTCAGTGGCTGTATGTTGTCAGTGGCTGCATGAGTGTATGTTGTCAGTGTATTTTTAATGTCATGTTGTCAGGAAGTTCACCAAAACGCTCATTGGACAACAAAGCCAACATATTGACAGTGATTGGCCAAGATAGTAATCGCTTTCCCTGTGATTGGACAAGAAAATAAAGTACATTAACTGTGATTGGTCGAGAGAGTTTGTTTACAATCGCTGCTATTGGCCAAGAATTTTTTAAGTGTCCATCGTGATTGGTCAAGAAAAAGTGTGTGAAATTATTTTTTGTTTACGATTCAGTTAATAATCTGACGTTAAATTATCAGCTTGAGTTAAATATTTACTTTGTTATATAATCTGACGTTAAATTATCAGCTTGAGTTAAATATTTACTTTGTTATATAATCTGACGTTAAATTATCAGCTTGAGTTAAATATTTACTTTGTTATATAATCTGACGTTAAATTATCAGCTTGAGTTAAATATTTACTTTGTTATATAATCTTTGACGTTAAATTATCGCTTGAGTTAAATATTTACTTTGTTATATAATCTGGGACGTTAAATTATCAGCTTGAGTTAAATATTTACTTTGTTATATAATCTGACGTTAAATTATCAGCTTGAGTTAAATATTTACTTTGTTATATAATCTGACGTTAAATTATCAGCTTGAGTTAAATATTTACTTTGTTATATAATCTGACGTAGAAAGGTTCAACTCCCAAATTGGCAACAGTGTCTTGTTGACCAAAGACGAGCGCACCATGGCGGCATATTTTTAAATCACATTAATTCCCTTCTGTCGTAACCTGCCACTGAGATAGGGGCTGTAGGGGCTGCGAGAGAGGGGGCTAGGGATGAAGGATGGGATAGGGGTGATGGATGAGAGGGCTGAGAGGGAGAGAGAGAGGGAAATAGAGCGAGAGAAAGAGAGGGGTGTAAGGTTTAGGAGATGGAACAGATGTGTATTGTAATTTCGTCTTTGTGGATGAGACAAGGAATAAGGAATAGAGAAAGAAGGAAAGGAAGAATAAACGAGGAATAATGGAAGAGGAGAATTAAACACAAAAGGCCACTAAGTGTTAATAAGGAAAGTAATGAAAATAGAATTAGGAAATAAAAAATAATAGCAAAAATTAAAGATTAGAAAGAAAATGAGGAAATCCAATCACTAAGAAGGGATTAACAGAAGGCGTTGGATTGGGAGGGATTGTGAGGGATTGGGAATAAAGTGTGTGTGTGTGTGTGAGTGTGTGTGAGTGAGTGAGTGAGTGAGTGTGTGTGTGAGTGTGTGTGTGTCGCTTGGTTGGCGGGGTGTATAGAAGACAAGTCACGCTGTTGCTGCCATTACACTTCAACTATACAATTCTTTTTCTCTCTTTTCCTTCCTTCTTCTCTAATCTCTTCTATATAATCACACCCAATCCATAGATGAGGTATTGGTGGATCAAATCATCAGGGTATACCAGGCCAGAGAGTGGTGTAAATGGTGGTATTTTAGCGTTAAAGAGAGGCAGTGTCAAGATGGATGGTGATAGTGGTGGTGGCGGCGCGGTGTGATGTCGGTTGCCTGAGAGCTTTCTACCACCACTATATAACCACTATCTAATCTGCATAATATTTACATGTTATCACAGTAGTTAAACCATTGTCTAACTGTTATCCATTCTTACAGATATTAAAATCACACCGTTTGTAAAGACATCGGAATGTTACTTCGTTTTACGCGTTATAACAACCAGTATAAAACGACATAGCATTAATACCGGCTTGTATTAACGATCTAACTAACTATTAACTACCCAGGAAAACGTAAATAGACCCTATAACGAAATTAAATCAACCATAGCCCCACAAAACCCATTACCACCACCCATCAAAACACGTCTACTGAGCTTACAGCCATATGCTCAAGCCTTCACATATCATTAACTCACTTTTACGCCGTTATATCAGGTATATCAGTTATATATGGAGGTATAACGCTAGTTGGTATATGTTAAAGAGATATAGGATAGTTAGAGAGGATATATAGACAATAGGAAGGTTTTAAAATCATTATTTGTTTGGTTAGACGGGAGGGAAGGAGGGAAGGTTGGTACCCCTGACTTGTGTTATTTGATATCGAGCTTCCCACACTACCCTATGTGTGTGTGTGTGTGTGTGTGTGTGTGTGTGTGTGTGTGTGTGTGTGTGTGTGTGTGTGTGTGTGTGTGTGTGTGTGTGTGTGTGTGTGTGTGTGTGCGTGTGTGTGTGTGTGTGTGCGTGTGTGTGTGTGTGTTTGTGTGCGTGTGTGTGTGTGTGCGTGTGTGTGTGTGTGCTGTGTGTGTGCGTGTGTTGCGTGATTCCCCTTTCTGTTTTAATCTCTCTCTCTCTCTCTCTCTCTGTGTGTGTCTTATCAACCAATCACAATCCAGTAAACAAACCGAGCCTAATCTTTCTCAATCCTTTCGACCAATCAGTGACCAGTTCCCACCCCCCCAAATCAACCAATCCGCTGCCTGCTTCATTTTTCATCCAATCATTTTTAATCTTTGAATCGGGTGAATAGGTCTGCCCTCATTTATACCCGATACCCGATACTCACCCGATACCCGAGCTGCCGATACCTGAGTCTGTTGAGAGAGAGAGAGAGAGAGAGAGAGAGAGAGAGAGAGAGTTAAGCACGTGAAAATAAGGAAAAAATAGTCCCCACTTTTTTCCCGAGGCCTAAGACGAGTTTGTATTGGTAGAGGGAATTTTGTCATCAAGGGGAAAAAACTAGATAATCATTCTGGTCCTGGCAGGGAAATTTGTAACACCCATCGTCCTTTTCTACGTGAGTACCCTAGGAAAAATGGTGGGGTACTTTCCTTAATAGGGGAAAAAATTGGTTATTCTCGAGATGTAGGGAGTTTTTAACCCCCCTCACCCCCTGCCGCCCACCATTGTCTAGGGAAAGAATGTCGGATAGGGAATAAATACCTCAAGATGGCAGGGAATTTTTATCCTTTTCTGTCCGGGATTTAGGGGAAGAAAATCCATGGTGGGGATTAAAGAGGATTAATGCTGAGACCAGACGTCATGATCGCCTTTCCCCCTTCCCTCCCTTCCCTCCTTCCTCCCTTCCCTCCCCTCCCCCTCCCCCCTCCTCCCTCCCCTTATTATACACCTCACGTCTCACAGAAGGATTTTTAACAGCCTCTCTCTCTCTCTCTCTCTCTCTCTTCAGCAGCTGACCTGACCCCAGCACAGGTCACGGAATGGGGGGAGGGACAGGTGAATTGAATTGGCAGGTAGGTAAATACAGACAGACCTCCTCTCCTTCCTTCCTTCCTTCCTCCTTCCAGCCTCCTCCCTCCCCCTCCTCCTTCCTTCCTTCCTTCCTCCTTCCTTCCTTCCTTCCAGCCTCCCTCCTTCCTTCCTTCCTACTCCCTACTCCTTAGGTCACTCCTGGGCATCACACCTGTTACACTGGTTTATGGGCGGCCCCTGAGCTGCCCTAACCCATGGGCGTCCTTCGTGGGCTCGCCTTTACAGGAAGTGTGGGTCAGACGCCACAGGACTCTTTAGAGATATGGTGGACCCTTTTAGGACCCCCCTTCCTCCTCCCTCCTCCCCCCCTTTCTTCCTTTCTGTTGTTGTTCTTCTGTTCTTCTTCTCTCTTCCCTCCTCTTCTTCCTCCTCCTCCTCCTCTTTCTTCCTCCTTGTTGTTGTTGTTGTTGCTCTTCTTCTTCTTCTCCTTTCCTCTTCTTCCTCCCTCCTCCTCCCTCTTTCTTCTCTCTGTTGTTGTTGTTCTCTTCTTCTTTCTTCCTCTTCCTCCTCCTCCTCTCTTTCTTCCTCTCCGTTGTTGTTGTTCTTCTTCTTCCTCTTCCTCTCTTTCTTCCTCTTCTTCTTCTTTCTTGGGGGTTACAACACACCCCCCGAGGGTCACCTTACAGGAAACTTGACATAACTGGAGGAGGAGGTGGTGGAGGAGGAGGGGTGGAGATACTCATAGTTCCGATTCCTCCCCCTCCCTCCTTCCCTCCTCCCTTCTTCTTCCTTCCCTCCACTCTCCTCCTCCTCCCCTTTCCTCCACTCCCTCCTTCCTTCTCTCTCCCTCCCTCCTCCACTCCTTCCTTGCCTCCTCCTTTCCCTCCACTCCTCCTTCCTTCTCTCCTCCTCCCTCCACTCCTTCCTTGCCTCCCTCCTTCCTTGCCTCCCTCCTTCCCTCCACTCGTTCCCTCCCTCCTTCCCTCCACTCGTTCCCTCCCTTCACTCCCTCCTTCCTTCCACCAGTACCAGTACCAGTACCATTGCCTGTACCTGAGGAAGTTTGACAGGTGTGGCGGCTTCCGCTGTGGCCCGGGGCTATACCGCGTCCGTGACCCACTACCACCACTACTACCAGCCTCCTACCACCACTACTACCAGCCTCCTACCACTACATAATAAATAAATGGCCTCCATCCTCCCCCAATAGCCACACCTTCGCCGCCATTTTATTACCTTAATATTAAATATCCTAATACATAAGTAGCCATCCTAGCTGTGTTGAGCCGCAGATCCATGCGGCATTCAGTGACTGTAGCCTCATAGTCAATATCTGCAACTGTTGTCGGCTTTGGGGCCGATGCTCTCGTTCCCCTGAGGCAGAGCAAAGCCGACCTAAGGAGAGAGAGAAGGACAGTCATCCAGGCTGTAACATAACTTCTGGGCTGCTGCTTCTGTTCGGATAACACCTCCGCGAGTCTGGTGTAGCATCTTGCACTTGGTCCCATCCCACCAGAGGTTGTGAACACTAGAGGAGTGAAGCTGCCTTGATCAACGTTCTGAATTCTCTCCCCATATGCCCTTCTCTTGTCGTTCTCGTTCCTCCTGTGTGCAGCATCGAGAGCTAAGTTACGGTGACATGCGGCCATGGGATAAAAAATCCTGATGTCGAAGAAGGCTCTCTGTCCCCGCGTCCAGAATCCTCGAGCACTGACGTCAACACGGGCTTCGTTGGATGCGTTGTTTGAAGTCCTGTGTTGAGCTACTACTACCCTCCTACCACCACTACCACCACTACTACCCTCCTACCACCACTACCACCACTACTACCCTCCTACCACCACTACCACCACTACTACCCTCCTACCACCACTACGTGAGGTGTTGGTGAGGGTCGTGAGGGGCTGGTGGGGGTCGTGAGGGGCTGGTGGGGGTCGTGAAAGGCTGGTTGGGGTCGTGAGGGGCTGGTGTGAAGGTAACAAGTGCTTAACGCCTCATCAAAAAAAATTGACCACTAAAAATTGACACTTGGTCGTTAAGTTGGCTCCCCCGCCTCTCCCTCTTCTCTCCCTCTTCTCTCTTTCTTCCCTCTCCTATCCGTCTTCTTTTCTCTTTCTATCTCTTTCCTTTCCATATCTCTCTTTTCCTGTTCCATCCATCCCCATCTCTCTCTCTCTCTTTTCCTGTTCCATCCATCCCCATCTCTCTCTCTCTCTCTCTCTCTCTCTCTCTCTCTCTCTCTCTCTCTCTTCCACACCTTTCCTTTCTCTCTCCTGTTAGGCCTGTCTCCCTTCATTTATTACCCCTCCCACCCTTTCCTCCACCCCTCCCTCACCCCTCCCACCCTTACCTCCCCCTCCCTCACCCCCCTCTCGTATCATATAGCTGTACCTTGTGGTTGACACCTTTCCCTGTCTGGTTTACAATAGTCTGTCCTTGTCACATGTCTCTCTCTCTCCGTTGACAGAGGTAGACAGGGAATAGAGGGTAGACGGAGGGAAAGAGAGGGGAACTAGCAGACATAAACTGGGGGAGGGGGGGGTGCTATCACTGTTCACTGCCACACAGGACAGAGGTTCATACACAGAAATAGATCATATTCATTAATATTATACAAAGGTTAATGTATGTAGGTGATATTACTGTTCACTGCCACACAGGACAGAGGTTCATACACAGTAGAAATCATATTCTATTTGAAGACTAATCAGTAGTGTCAAAGAATAATATAGTGTTTAAGAATAATTTAGTGTCCAAGAATAATATAGTGGTTAAGAATAATATAGTGTCAAAGAATAGTATAAGTGTTTAAGAATAGTATAGTGTTTACGAATAATATAGTGTCAAAGAATAGTATAGTGTTTATGAATAATATAGTGTTTACGAATAATATAGTGTCAAAGAATAGTATAGTGTTTAAGAATAATATTGTTTAATTGTTATGCTTTAAAGGTTTATCACAGTTTACAGGCTGAGTGTTCCGGTGTGGGTACAGCGTTACTAACTAGCCTAATTCTGGCCACGACTACATCACATTTTTTGGTTCTGTCCTTATACTAGTCATGCTGATACCTCTTGTGTTGGCCATGCTGATACCTCTTGTGTTGGCCATGCTGATACCTCTTGTGTTGGCCATGCTGATACCTCTTGTGTTGGCCATGCTGATACCTCTTGTGTTGGCCATGCTGATACCTCTTGTGTTGGCCATACTGGTACCTCTTGTGTTGGCCATACTGGTACCTCTTGTGTTGGCCATGCTGATACCTCTTGTGTTGGCCATACTGGTACCTCTTGTGTTGGCCATGCTGATACCTCTTGTGTTGGCCATACTGGTACCTCTCTTGTGTTGGCCATGCTGATACCTCTTGTGTTGGCCATGCTGATACCTCTTGTGTTGGTATGCTGATACCTCTTGTGTTGGCATGTTGATACCTCTTGTGTTGGTAATGCTGGACTCTTTTGTTGGCCATGCTGATACCTCTTGTGTTGGCTGCTGATACCTCTTGTGTTGGCCATGCTGATACCTCTTTGTGTTGGCCATGCTGATACCTCTTGTGTTGGCCATGCTGATACCTCTTGTTGGCCATGCTGATACCTCTTGTGTTGGCCATGCTGATACCTCTTGTGTTGGCCATGCTGATACCTCTTGTGTTGGCCATGCTGATACCTCTTGTGTTGGCCATGCTGATGCCTCTTGTGTTGGCCATGCTGATACCTCTTGTGTTGGCCATGCTGATGCCTCTTGTGTTGGCCATGCTGATGCCTCTTGTGTTGGCCATGCTGATACCTCTTGTGTTGGCCATACTGGTACCTCTTGTGTTGGCCATACCGGTACCCCTTTGTGTTGGCCATACCGGTACCTCTTGTGTTGGCCATACCGGTGCCTCTTTGTGTTGGCCATACCGGTACCCCTTGTGTTGGCCATACCGGTACCCCTTGTCCAAAAAGTTAGTATATTTACTAATACTTGAACTACCAAGAGTCTCTCTCTGAATGGCCCTGAGAGAGAGAGAGAGAGAGAGAGAGAGAGAGAGAGAGGTGGTGACAGATTAATGAATCCGTACATGACCACCTGAAGGGTTAGGTTAGGTTAGGTTAGGTTAGGTTAGGTTAGGTTATCTCATTTCTCTATCTATCTATATACATCCATCCTCTATCTATCTATCTACCTTAGTTTCCCATAAGTCCCTGAAGATAGTGAGAGAAAACGCAGGTGAAGAGTGTAGCGAGAGAAAATGGCATTGCCTGTACGGGAAACTTTGATAAACTCCTTCTTATCGTTATTTAACGTGATTTAATCTAGTAATATATGGCCTTTAGGATAGATTTTAATGTTACTGTTATTTATCTTGTGGTTATTTAGGTTATTGGTTTGATTAGAGGTTATTAAATGGAGATATAGAGGAATTACTAAGTGGAAATACATATAAATTAAAGGGAAATAATATATAGATATTGTTTATGGGAAATATGTTAGTATTTTGTTTATATATAGCGTAATTATGTTTGTTTATCGTTAATGCTTTATAATATATCGTTTGTGTGTAGTTTAATGGCCTCTAGTATCACAGGAGAGACAAAATAGTGAAGATAAACACTTGAATTCTTGGCAGCCATTCAACCCTCCCTCTTCCTCGCCTCAAGTGGCCGGATGTTATAACGACTACCACGAACATCATCGCCAAATCATTAATCCGGATTTATTTATATATAACAATTTTAAAAACGATTAAACTAGATTAAAACAAATATATTAAATTACTGCTTGTGTTTTTGGTTATGTTAAGTCAGGTAATAATTAACTCGGATTAAATGAATACCTGGATTAGTAGGTGTGGTTCCGTGGTTGCAGTGTTAACATTAGTGTATGTTCAGATGCCTCTCAATAGATGGCGTCAGCTGTCTGATGTTTACAATTTTTACTCTATTTTATTTATTTATTTTATTTACCTATTTTATTTAACTTTTTTATATATTTCGTTAATAATATTACATATTTAATGAATAAATTAATTAATACAAATACCTGTTTCAGTAATCAGTTCAGGTTCAGTAGTAGTAATAATAATAATATTAATAATAATAACCAACAAACTACTGCTTTATACATACACTACATACGCACACACACTACACACACACACACACACACCACACACACACACACACACACGCACACACTACACACACACACACACACACACACACACACACACTACACTACACACACACACACACACACTACACACACACATACATACACACACACACTATACACACACATACATACATAAAATTCTTCCCTTAGGTTTTAACAACATTTTATTTTGTCCAAATTTCTCAATACAGTTTTGTCCGGACATTATCTTGGGAACTGTCTGGACATAACGAGGTCATTTTATTAAAATTTGTTTTAGATTGCCTCGGAGGGGGCTAGTTTATTGGGCACCCCCTTACATTTTGTGCAAGGTGAAGCGCAGAAGCGTTTACAGCGCCCATCTGGGAAGCATGCGTAGTTCATGCTTGCCCTTATGACTAGTGCATTAAGGGCATAAAAGCCTGAAGGGTCATGGGTTTTGTCAGCACGTTACATAAAGTGACAGAATGATGAGTGTGTGGGGGGAAATTCTGAGGATTATTAAGACACCTCTACCTGTGAGACACCTGACCTTCTCTCATCCTCCCCCTACCCCCTCTCTCTCACCTCTCCCCCCCCCTCTCTCACCTCTCACCCCCCCCTCCCTCCCTCCCTCTCTCTGGGCATGGGAGAGAAAATAGCTGAGGAGTTACTGTGTCGTGGTGGTGGTGGTGGTGTTGATTCAGGAAGGGGTCGTCATCATCGTCATCATGCCAAGGAGGGGTGGTCGTCTCCCCTGTGCACGACCCACGACGACCTCAGCAATTCGTGTTTGGTGACCGTGAAGAGAGGGTGGTGGGAGAGGGTGGATGGAGGAGGGTGGGGGTGGGGGATGGAGGAGGGTGGGTGGAGGGTGGGTGGTGGAGGGGGGGGTGAAGGAGAGTGCACCCGGAGGCAACATCTCAACACCTCCAGTTTTTGTCCCGGGTTCGAGTTTTTTAACCTGAATCACCCAGACCAAACTGAACTCTGCTTCCCCACTTCCCCTGGTGATTTAACCTAACCTAACCTAACACTAACCTAAATCAAACGTCTGATAGTGTTATGGTGGCGCTGTTATCTCTGTAGTTCCCTAAACGTCCACTAGTGTTATGGTGGCGCTGTTATCTCTGTAGTTCCCTAAACGTCCACTAATGTTATGGTGGCGCTGTTACCTCTCTGTGGTTCCCTAAACGTCCACTAGTGTGGCTGTTATCTCTGTAGTTCCCCTAAACGTCCACTAGTGTTATGGTGGCGCAGTTATCTCTGTAGTTCCTAAACGTCCACTAGTGTTATGGTGGCGCAGTTATCTCTGTAGTTCCTAAACGTCCACTAGTGTTATGGTGGCGCAGTTATCTGTAGTTCCCTAAGCGTCCACTAGTGTTATGGTGGCGCAGTTATCTCTGTAGTTTCCTAAACGTCCACTAATAATGTTATGGTGGCGCTGTTATCTGTAGTTCTAAACGTCCACTAGTGTTATGGTGGCGCGGCCAGTTATCTCTGTAGTTCCCTAAACGTCCACTAATGTTATGGTGGCGCTGTTATCTCTGTAGTTCCCTAAACGTCCACTAATGTTATGGTGGCGCTGTTATCTCTGTAGTTCCCTAAACGTCCACTAATGTTATGGTGGCGCTGTTATCTCTGTAGTTCCCTAAACGTCCACTAATGTTATGGTGGCGCTGTTATCTCTGTAGTTCCCTAAACGTCCACTAGTGTTATGGTGGCGCTGTTATCTCTGTAGTTCCCTAAACGTCCACTAATGTTATGGTGGCGCTGTTATCTCCTGTAGTTCCTAAGCGTCCACCTAGTGTTATGGTGGCGCTGTTATCTCTGTAGTTCCCTAAACGTCCACTTGAGCATTAATGGCGCTGCTACAACCTTATCTTATCTCATTGCGCCGACCAGAGTTACTATCAAGCATTTCTTGGTGATTATAGAAAGGAAGATAATGGAGGTAAATATATAGTAATTTAACGCCTGGCAAGATAATATGCGAGCCATATATTATTATTTTGACAATAACTAAAATTTATGTAAGAAAATATATTTCTTATTTTTTATTGTAATTATTTTTTTATTAAAAGGTTTATTAAAGACAAAAAGACGTTTATTATTGATTAAAAGATAAATATAAAATAATAATTATCGTACGAGGCAAAATATTGTCATTCACAGTCGACAAAAAATAAATAAAAAATAAAAATCGTAGCTTTTTTTTCGTAGATAAATAACTTCTGTAGATACTTATTACCTCTTTATCTTACTGTAGCTACGAATAACTACATAAAATAGTTAATTACAGGTAGATAAGAATATAATCTGGTGTTTAGTAATTTGGTAGTTGTGGTGATAGAAGTGGTGATACTACTACCACTACTGCTACTACTACCACTACTACTACTACTACACAAACGAACTCAAGTAACAATTAACAAGTCATTAAAGTAGTTTGATATAATGAGTGAAACTTTTTGTGAGTGGTTAGGTTGGGTTATTGTACAGGTGTCTGGGGGTTAATGAAACGCCCCACCTGTCTTACCTGTTGCTAATTAACAAGAGATTTCAGGTGTTAGTGAACTTGGTGGTGGTGGTTGTGGTGGGTGGTGGTAGTTGTGGTGGGTGGGTGGTGGTAGTTGTGGTAATTAATATATTTTTATCTACCTAACTTAGGTTAAACCAGGTGACATATTTACAACTTTATTTTTTATAATTAATTTCCCTATTTAATCTTATTTACACCTATGGATTATTTGTATGTGTAATTAAACTATTTTTTGTATTAATATTATGTAAAAAAAAGTGTAAATAAATTATGTAAAATTGTATAAATTGTAAAAAATAAGAATTTTGTGTGTGTGTGTGTGTATCAGTCTGGCTGGGAGGAGGGGGAGGAGGGGTAAGGAGGTGGGGTGGAGGAAACTAGACCTTAAATCATAATAGTTTTAAGGGTCATTCTCCCTCTGTAGCTTCCCGTGTCATCTGGCCAGCGACTCGGGACGGTTCCAATATGCATCGCTATATTTTTTTTTTTTAAATATCTCTCTTAAATAAATCGATGGGGAGGTGGGATTGAAAACGTTGTATTTTGGGGAAAGTGAACGATATATTATAGGAGATGCCTAAGGGAGAGAAGGAACGAGGAGGGAGGGAGAGAAGGGAGAGAAGGAGGCTTTGCAAAGAGTTACTGTTTGGTTATCCCGTGAGAAAAACCGCGTCGAGTCACTGTTGATTTTTTGCCTCCGGGATCTAACGTTCTTATTTGGTCTCATCTTTCATTTTTATTTATCTTTTCTCTCTATTCTTCATTCTTAAATCCTTTCTAAGTGTTTTATCTTTCATATTATTGTATTATTCATTATAAAAGTCTTCGTTATTCATGGATGCATTGGGATTAGGATGGATTTTTTTTTGTGTGTGGGGGAGTAGCCATTATCCCAGCTCACCCTGAGGAGAGGGATACGAGCCCATAGATTATCTTAACCCGTAGACAGTCATGGCGGACGGATTAAATTCCTTTACTATTTAGATATATATTTTTTTTTATGCAGAGGACGCCGCTTGAGGGGTTTTCTGCGTACAAAACACAATCTCTTCCTACCTATTATTATTATTATTATTATTATTATTATTATTATTATTATTATTGTTATTATTATTATTATTATTATTATTATCGTAGGCGTTTGTTAACTAGTGTAGCGAGCGTTGAAATCCCCAGGTAGCGCTGTTAGTGATACACACACACACATATACACACACACACACTTCAAGAGGTATTGTACAGGACGTCCAGATATAAACAATGACTCGGCAACTTCAGTAACTCACAGATAATTTCCTGCTTTGACGTGATTAAGTGGGCCCCTGTGTAGATGGGCCCCTGTGTAGATGGGCCCTGTGTAGGTGGGCCCCTGTGTAGATGGGCCCCTGTGTAGATGGGCCCTGTGTAGGTGGGCCCCTGTGCAGATGGGCCCCAGTGTAGGTTAGGTTAGCAAGACTCGTCTCTGCATACCGATTAAGCCTTCCCATCACTGTAGGAGAAATCAGCCAATCAGGAAGGAGTTCGTGTGTAGAAGGCGCATCATGATTGGTTGATCATTCCCGCGCTCAATGCTGATTAGTGTGAGACGAAGAGTGCGGGGAGGTGTGGGGAGGTGCGGGGAGATGCGGGGAGATATGATAGAAGTATTTAAGTGGGTGAAAGGAATCAATAAAGGCGATATAGATAAAGTTCTTATAATATCCGAGCAGGATAGGACTCGGAGCAACGGATTTAAGTTGGATAAGTTTAGGTTTAGGAGGAAGATTGGAAGGAACTGGTTCACAAATAGGGTGGTGGACGAGTGGAACAAGCTTAGCAACTTTGTAGTAAGTGCTGGAATGCTGGAAAGCTTTAAAAGGAGGCTGGATAGATTGGTGGACGAGTGGAACAAGCTTAGCAACTTTGTAGTAAGTGCTGGAACGCTGGAAAGTTTTAAAAGGAGGCTGGATAGATTCATATGGATGATGAGAGTGGTAGTAACTCTCGACAAGAACTTACCATGCACAGGCCAACCTGGCCCTGTGCTGACTCATATGTACACACACACACACACACACACACACACACACATGTAAGCCTTTGCCTCTACACTCCCAGGGGGGGGGGGGGTGGTTGGTAGTGGTGGTAGTAAATAGAAACACGACGAGAGACAGAGAAGCCGCCGCCCCCCCCCCCACCCCTCAGGAGACAGGTAATTAGGGGGTCAATAAAACCTGGGACGGTGTTTAGTTGCTTGACCCACAACAATAGCTGGTCCACCACAGCTTGGCCAGGTGAGGGGTGGTGGTTAAGTGAGGGAGGGGTGGTGAGGGAGGGGAGGAGGTGGGAGAAGAGGTGGTGAAGGTGGGGTGTGGGGAGATTAGTGATGCTATGGTGTTAGGTTAGGATTCCTACCACACCACCACCACTACCATCACCACCACCACCACCACCACCACTACTACTACCACCACCACCACTACTACCATCACCACCACTACTACCATCACCACCACTATCACTAGTTTTCACCTGAGGTTGATGTCGTCGGCGCCCGTCTGTCGCTGGCCAATGGGTCCCTGACCATTGGAACGTGAGGTGTGTATGTGTGAGAGAGAGAGAGAGAGAGAGAGAGAGAGGGAGAGAGAGGGAGAGAGAGAGAGAGCCACATCACACCTGTTGACCTCATTAGTAACACCTGCTACCTGTTCCACCACCAGTACAACATTACATTAACAAACCTGAAACTCACACATTAATACAAGTCAACACTGGTATATAAGACACAGGTGAATATTTAGTTGTATATAAACGCTGCGGTAGTGTGGCCGATTAGTTACTGTTACTGTATATTATATTGTTAGGAATATTAAGAAAAATGTAAGGAAGGCAAAGAGGGACTATGAAATTAGGATAGCAAGAGAATCCAAGGCGAATCTCAAGGGATTTTTCCAGGTATAGGACAAAGGTCAAGGACAAAGTGGGACCTTAAAGTCAGAGAGGGGAGAAGTGATCGATGATAGTGAGGAAATAAGCCAAGCATTAAACAGCTACTTCTGGTCAGTTTTCACAGAAGAAATTCACGAGGAAATGCCGGAGGTGGAACTGATATTTAGGGGAAATGAAGAAGAGAAATTAAAGAACATCACTATCAGAAAAGAGGATGTTCTTAAGAGTATTAGGTTTTATATCTAGAAGTGTAAGTAACAACAGTGCAGAGGTCTTATTGCAACTATATCTTGCGCTAGTCAGGCCGCACCTCGATTATGCGGTTCAGTTCTGGTGCCCTTATTATAGAATGGATATCAATTCACTAGAGTCGGTGCAGCGATGAATGACGAAAATGATTCCGGGACTTAGAAACCTTCCATATCAAGATAGGTTAAAGAAACTAAACTTACATTCCCTAGAAAGACGAAGAGTGCGGGGAGGTGCGGGGAGGTGCGGGGAGGTGCGGGGAGATATGATAGAAGTATTTAAGTGGGTGAAAAGAATCAATAAAGGCGATATAGATAAAGTTCTTATAATATCCGAGCAGGATAGGACTCGTAGCATCGGATTTAAGTTGGATAAGTTTAGGTTAAGGAGGGAGATAGGAAGGAACTGGTTCACAAATAGGGTGGTGGACTAGTGGAACAAGCTTAGCAACTTTGTAGTAAGTGCTGGAACGCTGGAAAGTTTCAAAAGGAGGCTAGATAGATTCATGGATGATAGAGAGTGGTAGTAACTCTCGACAGGAGCTGCCATGCACAGGCCAACCAGCCTATTGCAGACTCCTTATGTTCTTATATAACACGGTCATGTCGCCGGGTTAAGCTAATCGCGTTGGGTCGGGTCTGGACAGCTGTATTTGCCCAGGTGTTGTTTCTTGAACACGGTCATAACGCCGGATTAACTCAGGTACCTTGTGGCCGTAACCTCTCCTGGGTCAGGTCTCACTTACAGATTATACAGACTTACATGTGATTTAGACATAATGATATAATATGCGTTGAATACATTTACAGGGCTGTACAGTACACTGTTATATGTGTTGCAGTTGTCTGGGCTGTAAGGCGTGGTCTGATAGACAATCATAACACCTCCTGCCAATAATAATGATGATAATAATAATAACAACAATTATAATAATAATAATAATAATAATAATAATAATAATAACAACAACAACAGCTCAGGTGTGTTATCACAGGTAAACGTAATTAACACTTGATTTTTCCTTCCTCAGGTACGTTCAGATGTATTGGTGGGTCGTGACGTCATACAGGTGAGTACCCCTCTCCCCCTTCCCACTCTCCTCAAGGTGTATTTATAATTACAATAACACCAGGTAGAGACAGGTGAGATAATAAATGCCATCACACCTGAGGTGGACAGGTAAGTTGACAGTGTGGTCTTTACCTGTACCTATATTTAGGGGAGTGATGCTACTGTTAATCTTCCTGTCTTCCTCCTCTCCTCCTCTTCCTCCTCCCTCCTGGACCGCATTATGACCAAAGAACCGGTCCACTTCTCTGTTTGTTGTTGATGCGCTGTGTGGGGGGGGGGAATGGGGGAGGAGAGGAAGGAGAGAGGAAGGTGGGGGAGGAGGGGAAGAGGGTGGGAGGAAGGGGAGAGAGGAGGTGGGGTGTGAGGGAAGGGGAGAGAGAGGGAAGGTGAGGGAAGGGAGGAGAGGAGGGGTGGGTGAGGGAAGGGGAGGAGAGGGTGTGGGGGGGAGGAGGGGAAGGGGTGGGTGGAGGAAGGGAGAGGAGGAGGGGTGGGGTGAGGGGAGGGAGGAAGGTGGGGAGGAGGGGAGGTGGGTGAGGAAGGAGGAGAGGAGGTGGGTGGGAGGGAAGGGGAGGAGAGGAAGGTGTGGGGGAGGAGGGAAGAGGGGTGAGGAAGGGGAGGAGGAGGAGGTGGGTGGAGGAAGGGGAGGAGAGGGGTGAGGAAGGGGGGAAAGGGGGGGGGGAGGAGAGGAGGTGGGGAGGGGAAGGAGGAGGGAGAGGGGTGGAGGAAGGAAGGAGAGGAAGGTGGGTGGAGGAGAGAGGGTGGTGGGAGGAAGGAGGAGAGGAAGAGAAGGAGAGAAAGGAAGGAGGAATGGGAGGAAGGGAAGGAGAGGAGAAGGAAGGGAAACATGGTGTAAAGAACTAACATAAAAGTTGTAACCTAACCTAACCAAACCAAACCTAACCCAACAGAAGGTTCATGACCGCTGCCTGATAATCCAGTCTTGCTGACCGTGGGAACTGAAAGAGTGGGAGAGGGAGAGAGAGGGGAGAGAGAGGGGGGAGGGGGGGGAGAGAGAGAGGGAAACAGAATTGAATTGAAACAGTTTATTTAGCCCTAAAACACAGATACAGAGGGATATAATAACATGGCTGGCTAGCTGAGGACCTGAGCTGCACCTGATATATACTATACATTTATCTCAAGGAAGTATTATGTAACATTTAAAACATCTGAATAGCTTGGTGGTAATAACATGTTACCACTTAATCACTTCATTATTTATTAAGTTTATATATTAAGTTTATATTAAAGGTATATACATAAATGCAGTGGAATTGACGAACATAAGTATAATGGGGAGCAGTACAGTAATGGTTGTACAGAATAAGGTTGACCAAGAGGACAGAGCTGTCAGGATTGTCTTGTTGGCAAATATGTTTATTGCAATGGTAATATTTATCTATTTACATGATAATTTGATAAAATGTTTTGATGGTACAATAAAAGCAGGTACTGTAATATGTAAGTGTTACAAGAATATTAATACTTAGACAATAGATGTTTCAAGAGATGATTTAAGGAAGGAGCAAGTCCTTGCTGGGATGGGTGGGGGTAAGTTGTTCCACGCCTTCACGGTGATATTTTATGGAGGTGTGGGACTGAGAGGAGCGCATGGGGGGTGGTCTTAGTAGTAGCCTGGGTGCCTTGTTGTATCTCTGATTATTCTGGAACTGGAAATAATTATTGTCAAGCAAGTGATTGATATATTTGTAAACATAGAGGGCACAGCAGTAAGTGTTAATATCCAATTTTAATATTTTCAATATAGCAAAGTTCTCGTTTGTGTGATCTGTTTTTTTTCGGGAGGAGAGGAGGAGAGGGAAAGAGGGAGAGGAGGAGAGGAACGAGGGAGAGGAGGAGAGGAACAGGGAGAGGGAGAGAGGAGGAGAGGAAAGAGGGAGAGAGAAAGAGGGAGAGAAGGAGAGGAGGAGAGGAATGAGAGAGAGGAGGGAGAGGGAATGAGGAGAGGAGGAGAGGGAACGAGGGAGAGAGAACAGGAGAGAGAGGGAGAGGAGGAGAGGGAAGAGGAGAGGAGGAGGGAATGAGAGAGGGAGGAGAGGAACGAGGGAGAGGAGGGAGGGAACGAGGGAAAAGAGAAAGAGGGGAGAGGAGAGGAAGAGGGGAGAGAGACGAGGGGAGAGAGAGAGGGAGAGGGAACGAGGAGAGGATTGACGGTTGGTGTTGCCTTCCTCTCTTCCTGGAATAAAAAAAGGAATCCTGGAGGTTTGTTTACTTAACGGCGTGATTTCCCGCAACGCTCTCTCTCTCTCTCCCCCACACTTGGCGGGAAATTGCTGCTAGTCTACAGTCAAACACACACACACCCACACATGACTTAGGCACCGCACTGTCATTACACATGTGTGTAAATAACCACCTCACTTCTATCCTGGCCGAGGGGAAGGAGGAGGTAGGGAGGGGATGAGGGAGGAGGGGGGATGAGGGGAGGCAGGGGGGAGGGGGAGGGGAGGCAGGGGTGGGTTGTCAGGTTGTGTTGTTATATATCTGTCTTTGCCATATATAGGTGGGGGGGGTGAGGCGAGAGTGGTAGGTATGTGGGTGGTGTGGAATGTGAGAGCCTAACCTAACCTAACCCTATGTAACACACCCCTTTCGTCAGGTATTTCTAATTAATATGACACTCGTTACCTGGGTACGCATTCGGAAGGTTAGTGTTAGGTTAGTGTTGTGTTAGCGTTAGGTTAGTGTTGTGTTTAGTGTTAGGTTAGTGTTAGGTTAGTGTTGTGTTAGCGTTAGGTTAGTGTTGTGTTAGCGTTAGGTTAGTGTTAGGTTAGTGTTAGGTTAGTGTTGTGTTAGTGTTAGGTTGAGTGTTGGGTTAGTGTTGAGTTAGTGTTGTGTTAGTGTTAGGTTAGTGTTAGGTTAGTGTTGTGTTAGCGTTAGGTTGGTGTTGTGTTAGCGTTAGGTTAGTGTTGTGTTAGCGTTAGGTTAGTGTTGTGTTAGCGTTAGGTTAGTGTTGTGTTAGCGTTAGGTTAGTGTTGTGTTATAGGTTAGTGTTGTGTTAGTGTTAGGTTGGTGTTAGGTTAGTGTTGTGTTGGCGTTAGGTTAGTGTTGTGTTAGCGTTAGGTTGGTGTTGGGTTAGTGTTGAGGTTGGTGTTGTGTTAGTGTTAGGTTAGTGTTAGGTTGGTGTTGCGTTAGGTTAGTGTTGTGTTGGCGTTAGGTTAGTGTTAGGTTAGTGTTGGGTTAGTGTTGTGTTAGGTTAGTGTTGGTTAGTGTTGTGTTGAGTGTTAGGTTAGTGTTAGGTTAGTGTTAGGTTAGTGTTGTGTTAGCGTTAGGTTAGTGTTGTGTTAGCGTTAGGTTAGTGTTGTGTTAGCGTTAGGTTAGTGTTGTGTTAGCGTTAGGTTAGTGTTGTGTTGAGTGTTAGGTTAGTGTTGTGTTAGCGTTAGGTTAGTGTTAGGTTAGCGTTAGGTTAGTGTTGTGTTAGCGTTAGGTTAGTGTTGTGTTAGCGTTAGGTAAGGTTAGGTTAGGTTAGGTTAGGTGTGTGTTAGGTATCTTTAACTCTCTTTTCTCTCAATGTTTACACAACTCGGGTTTAATTAACTGGCTGTGATAACGTGACCTGGATCTGTGTTTTCTTAAGGCGTTTTTCCAGGTGTGGGAGGGGGAGGGAGAGTGGGTGGAGGGGGGTTTTGGGGGTGGTAGATGGAGAGTGGGGAGAAGGATTCTTTTGTGGGGGAGAGAAAGGAGGGGTGAAGAATTAGAGGTGGGGGAAGGAAATAGTTCGGAAATTGAAGAATTTAGGAGAGTGAGAGGGGCTGGCTGACTAAGCTAATAGTGTGTTGGGTTGTGTCATGGGTTAGTTATTGTCTGTTGGTACAGGCACTAGACATCCTACCCTGTCCCATATATGGGTGTTTTAAGGCTTATTTCATATTCCGCCGACCCTACTGGTGGATGCTGGTCTATGGAGGTTGTCTATTGCCTGGCCGTGTAGATCAGGGGTGGTAATGGACCTTTTGGTAACTTTGGGAACCATATGGTTGTTGTCGTTATGTGGTGGGAGTTTTTGAAGGAGTTCTTTGCTTGATCGTTCTATCGTTTGCCAGACTCTGCTGGTCAGGGTGTGCAGCTGCTGGTTGACGGGTTTCATTCTCAGGTCTCTATGTATCTCAGTCTGTGGTTCTGGTGAAGGGGTATCTTTCACCTGTGACGAATCTCAGGGCTTCATTTTGGACCACCTGTAATTTTAATATTTGAGTGGTGCTCATAGTATGAAGGTACTGCTAGTTAATATCGGTATGATAAATGATGTCACCAGGCGGAGTTTATCTTCTCAGGAAGCGCGTTAAAGCGGTATAGTTTTCTCAGCTCTCTTCTTGACTTTTCCTTCCTGGTGTGGACATGATGGGAGTAACCTGTCGTGGATATATGTAGGCCCAGGAGGGTGCCTCTGCTTTTGTATTCTATCTGGGCATTATTGGTTACTAATGGATGGGCTTTCCTCCTGCATTAGGGTATCACTGTGAATTTCTGGAGACTGGTTTGGATTTTCCATTGTTTTTCGTAACGCTCACGACTTTCCTCGATGTGTTGTTATTTGAGTGATGTCATCTGCATACATAATATCTTCGTTACCAATTCTAGTGGGAGGCGGTGCGTCTCTTGTGTAGATAAGATATAGGGTGGGGGAGAGGACGCTGCCTTGAGGGACTCCGCTCATGAGTGGGAAGGTCTCTCCTGTGTGTTGTCCTTCCCTCAGTTACAAAGCAAATTTTCAATGTTGGTGGGAAGTCCGAGTTGGAGGATCTTATATTTTAGACCGTCGTGCCAGACTTTGTCAAATGCCTTCGCTACATCCCGGAGAGGTAGATTACACTGTCTACCACTCGCCGCGGCTCTGGCTACGTTCTCACATGCCAGGGCTATCGCTGTTGTGGTGGACTTCCCTTGCCTGAATTGGTGTCTGCAGTTGACTCAGTCGGTTCCAGGTGATTTATCAGACGGTTATTGATGATATTTTCTTGGATTTTCCCCAGGTACTTCGAGGAGGGAGATCGGTCTGTAATTTAGTTGGACGGCGGGGTTCTTACCTTGTGTTGGTGTAATAATGGCCACTTTGAGTTGAGGCCAGGCAAGCGTTGTATTGTGGTTCCCATGCAGTGTGTCCATGGCCTGGTTGGTGATTGGTTTGAGATAATGGGGTGCCCACTGTTAGATCCCCCCCCATATTATTTCAGGGGAAGGAGGTGGGAGGGGGGGGGGGAGGGAGGAGGGATGGGGGGGGAGGAGGAGGGGGGCAGAACACAACAGATCTCTGGGCAGGTAACACACGCCAAGACGGGAAAGGTAAACAGTATATATAACCACCTTAATTACAGGTGTGGACAGGTATATAAACGACCTAATTAAGCAACGAACCTGAGATAATGACCCTAAGTATGACGTCTTAATTATGTAGAGACTTGACTAGATGGCGGTACTAGTGTCTCAAAATGGCCACCAATGTTTACTAAGACTGTATAGTTAGGTTAGGTTTTTTATGCATAGTTTACACATGTTTGTTTCGCCAGGTGTTGTGATCAGATGACTACACACACACAACACACACACACACCAGTACACTACCACTATAATCTATCAACACGACCTACCACCATCCCCCACCTCCTTCCCCCCACCCACTCCACCCCACCCCACCTCCCTCCCCACTCCCCACCTCCTCCTCCTCCCACCCCACCCCTTCCTCATCTCAGTCTAGACACCGACCGACCGACCGACCGGCCAGCCAGCCTATTACCACATTTTAGGAAGCATCTCTAGAAAGTGTGTGTGTGTGTGGGGGGCTGATTGAGTCATCTCATGTGGCAGTATTCGTTGCAGGGCCCCACTTATGTGTGTGTGTGTGTGTGTGTGTGTGTGTGTGTCTGGGGGCCCTGATTGAGTCATCTCACGGCAGTATTTGTTGCAGGGCCCCACTTAGTGTGTGTGTGTGTGTGTGTCTGGGGGCCCTGATTGAGTCATCTCACGTGGCAGTATTTGTTGCAGGGCCCCACTTAGATGTGTGTGTGTGTGTGTGTGTGTGTGTGTGTGTGTGTGTGTGTGTGTGTGTCTGGGGGCCCTGACATTCCGTGGCATTGTGGATAAGGTGTGTGTGTGTGTGTGTCTGGGGGCCCTGATTGAGTCATCTCACGTGGCAGTATTGCTGTGGGGCCCCACTTAGGTGTGTGTGTGTGTGTCTGGGGGCCCTGATTGAGTCATCTCATGTGGCAGTATTCGTTGCCGGGGCCCCACTTTAAGGTGTGTGTGTGTGTGTGTGTGTGTGTGTGTGTGTGTGTGTGTGTGTGTGTCTGGGGGCCTGTTGAGTCATCTCACGGCAGTATTCGTTGCAGGGGCCCCACTTGGTGTGTGTGTGTGTGTGTGTGTGTGTGTGTGTGTGTGGGGGTCTGATTGTCATCTCACGTGGCAGTATTCGTTGCAGGGCCCCACTTAAGATGTGTGTGTGTGTGTGTGTGTCTGTCTGGGGGCCCTGATTGAGTCATCTCACGTGGCAGTATTCGTTGCAGGGCCCCACTTAAGGTGTGTGTGTGTGTGTCTGGCCCTAATTGAGTCATCTCACGTGGCAGTATTCGTTGCAGGGCCCCACTTAAGGTGTGTGTGTGTGTGTGTGTGTGTGTGTGTGTTGTTGATTGAGTCACCAATGGCAGTATTTGTTGCAGGCCCCACTTAAGGTGTGTGTGTGTGCTGGTCCTGATTGAGTCATCTCACGTGGCAGTATTCGTTGCAGGGCCCCACTTAAGGTGTGTGTGTGTGTGTGTGTGTGTGTGGCCCTGATTGAGTCATCTCACGTGGCAGATTCGTTGCAGGGCCCTAATTTTGTGGTGTCTGGGGCCCTGATGAGTCATCTCATGTGGCAGTATTCGTTGCAGGGCCCCATGTGTGTGTGTGTGTGTGTGTGTGTGTGTGTGTGTGTCTGGGGGCCCTGATTGAGTCATCTCACGTGGCAGTATTCGTTGCAGGGGCCCCACTTAAGTACTTTGGTAAAAAAAGGTGTGTGAAAGGTTGAACCTGAGGCTGGGGTGAATGTTTACACACACACACACACACACACACACACACACACACACACACACCAGGTAAAGAGGTCATGTTCTGATCGAGTGAGATGTCTTATGTGATTGGCTGATTGAGACATCTGTTTTATATACTATCATGTGATTGGCTGATTGAGACATCTGTTTTATATACTATCATGTGATTGGCTGATTGAGACATCTGTTTTTATATACCGTCGTGTGATTGGCTGATTGAGACATCTGTTCTTATATACCAACGTGTGATTGGCTGATTGAGACATCTGATGGCTGAGTGTGGTGAGACATGGCTGAGTGTGGTGAGACATGGCTGAGGGTGAGACATGGCTGAGTGGTGAGACATGGCTGAGTGTGGTGAGACATGGCTGAGTGTGGTGGAGACATGGTGCGAGACATGCTGAGGTGGAGACATGGCTGAGTGGTGAGAGACATGGCTGAGTGTGTTGGAGACATGGCTGGAGTGTGGTGAGACATGGCTGAGTGTGGTGAGACATGGCTGAGTGTGTGGTGAGACATGGCTGAGGTGAGACATGGCTGAGTGTGTTGAGACATGGCTGAGTGTGTTGAGACATGGCTGAGTGTGGTGAGATGCGATGTGGTGAGACATGGCTGAGTGTGGTGAGACATGGCTGAGTGTGGTGAGACATGGCTGAGTGTGGTGAGACATATGAGAAAGACACTGGTGTCGTCAATCACGTCATATCACATCAATCACGTCAGCTGGACAAGATAATTGATGGTGATTTATGATAACACGAGTTTTGACTCTCTCGTTAAAATTCCATGGACGCATTTATGCATTTATGTGTAGAGGTGCCAGTGTGTCTGTCTGTCTGTCTATCTACCATCATCTATCTATCTGCCATCTACCTGTCTATCTATCTTCATCTATCTGTCTATCTACCTGTCTATTTATCTATCTACCTGTCTGTCTGTCTACCTGTTGAAGAAGTCATTACTGGAAGCGTACATGACCAGGCCAGGTGTAGCTATTACCTGTTGAACACGAGAACTGAGTTAACCTGCCTTCCACTTCCCTCGTACCCAGACATTACTGACACATGGATCTCTCTCCTCCCTACCCTCCCTACCTCTCCTACCTCACCCTCCTCACCCTCAGCATGACATATGAGGTGTCAGGAGGAGTAACACGAGGAGATAATTTTCACAGCATCACTGATGGAGAGATTACCTTTCTTCCTCCTCTTCCTCTATATCCTCCTCTGCTTCTTCCTCCCTCTTCTTCCTCTATCCTCCTCTGTCCTTCTTTCTTCTTCCTCGTCTTCCTCCTCTTCCTCGTCTTCCTTCGTCTCCTCAAGGCCAGAGAGTGCCAGTGTCGGTCCCATTTATAAGAGGTTCAGTGCCACGAGATTCTCCCCACCCCCCAACACCTGTTGAATGACCAGGTGTAGGAGAGTACCTGTCAGCCACACACACACACACACACCTGGAGAAAGCTAACAGGTGAGGAAGTTGATTGTGAGGTGAGAAAACAATTAATGAGGAGGTGTGTTAATGACACAGGTATTGTTCTACATGTGTATGAGGAGCTGATAAACACACAAACACACACAAAACACACACAGAACACCTGGCTGTAGAGAGTTACGGTGGTGTATAATAATAATAATAATAATAATAATAATAATATAATAATAATAATAATAATAATAATAATAATAATAATAATAATAACAATAATAATAATAATGATAATAATGATAATAATAATAATAATAATAATAATAATAATAATAATAATAATAATAACAATAATAATAATAATAATAATAATAATAATAAAAGGTTTATTAATAGAGCAGCCGGTGGCTGAAAATATACAGACTTACATGTGATTTAGACATAATGATATAATATGTGTTGAATACATTTACAGGGCTGTACAGTACATAAATCAGGAGTTGTTTATTATTTTAACAATAGATGGGATGGTGCTGTTCTTATATCTATCGGTGCGGGCTATGGGCTGAATTTTGTAGTGGCGGACTGGCGAGGTGGGGACTGCTGCTGGCAGGAGGTGGCGATGACGAGGGTGGCAGTCCACTGCCAAAAACTAGTGTGTGTGTGTGTGTGTGTGTGTGTGTGTGTGTGTGTGTGTGTGTGTGTGTGGTGTGTACCCACCCAACAAGGGTACTCAAGCATTTACTCACACCTGCCAGAGCTTGGAGGAGGAGGCAGGCACCAATGGAAGGCCTGTTAGGTTAGGTTAGGTTAGGTTAGGTTAGGTTAGGTTAGCGTTGTGTTAAGTTAGGTTAGGTTAGGTTAGTTAGAAGTTAGGTTGGTGTTAGGTTAGGCGAGTTTGGTGTGTGTGTAGTTAGAGTTAGGCTAAGAGAGGGTTAGGTTAGCTTAGGCTAGATCTGCTTTTGCTATATTGGATATTCAAGTATTGATGATGACGCTCGCCACACAAGGTTCCATCATGTAAAACGCTGTGCCTGATAGATAGACAGATAGATAGATAGACAGACAGACAGATAGATAGATAGATAGATAGATAGATAGATAAAGTAATAAGGAGAAGAAATAAAATAATCAGTTCGATAATAAAATAAACATTCAAGATGGCGTCACCTCACACAAAGAAGAATGCCAACAAAAAATAAATTTCTCCTTAATATTCTTCAATTTGTCTCTAAAACACATAAAAATAAGAGAAATAATAATAAAAAGTAAGTAATAAAGTAGGAAGAAAGAGAGAGAGAGAGAGAGGAAGAGAGAAAGAGAGAAAATAGAGATATTATCTTTTCGCTGACGTCATCGTTCTCACATTCCATTTTTGGCGCGAAAATTGACCACGTTCATTGGCTGGTCTAAGTGTTGCCATATCATGATCCTTATATTATTATCTTTAACTAACTACAACATTGTTTATTTTATTAACTTGTTATATTATTTATTGTTTATGTTATTGAATGTTAATATAGATGTTATATATTGGGTTTAGGTTAGGTTTATAATGGTTTATTTTAGTTGGGTTTAATGAACATGTGTGGGGGCGGCAGGTGATGGGGTCTGGTAGCTGCCGCCTCTGTGATGTCTCAATTATCTCACCTATGTCTCTATCTCTCTCTCTCACCTCCTCCTACTCTCTCTCACCTCCTCCTACCTGAGAGATAAACACCATTTCTCATCATTTCTCTCCTTTATCGCCCTTGAAATACGTGATAAATGACGATAAATAAGAAATAAGTCAATAATTCCTGATTACGACACCGAACCCATTTTTTTCCGAAGCCTTGAAACCGAAATGTGTTTAATTTATTTGAGACACTTAACGAACTTAATTGGGTCGTTAAGACATGAACTGGTTGTTAAGTCGGATTGTTAACGTCTCGGAAGCCTTACATCTGAATCCTCTGGGGAGTTTTAAGTCAGTGGTTGAAGGGATTCGGTGTCTATGAATCCCACACTATCTGAGGGTTCGAAACTGAGGTATATTGAACCCGGACAGACAGACAGACACAGACAGACAGATAGACAGACAGACAGACACAGACAGACAAACAAACGCACCTACACACACACACACACACACACACACACACACACACTCGGCTCCATGTCAGACACAGGTGTACAGTTTACATAATTTTACCTGCAAGTGATGGGAGAGAGGCCGGTGATTGGTGGTGATTGACGCTGGTGATTTATGGTGATTTATGGTGATTGATGCTGGTGATTGAGGGGGGTTGACGCTGGTGATTGAAAAGGAATTTAGATATGTGATTGAGAGGGATTTAAGCTCGTGATTGAAGATGATTATGGATTGGTTATTGAGAGCTATACAGAATGGTAATTGATTGGTAAATGGGCCTGTTATTGATGGTGATTTAAACTGGATAATTGGTTGATGTTAAGGGTGGTGATTTGAAAGGTAATTGCACGGTGATTTTTTGTGGTTGAGAGAGAGAGAGAGAGAGAGAGAGAGAGAGAGAGTACCTCTCTCTCAACCACAAAAAATCACCGGTCAATCACCACTATCACCTTACACTTACCTGTTTCTGAGTGGCCAATCAGGAGGAGATGTGGTGATTGGCGGCGGCGGCGGCGGCGGCGGCGTTATAGTGATGATAATGACAATATAGTACCGCCCCTTAATTAAGATTCCAGCTCTCTGATTGGTCTTCCCGGTATGGAGATGAGCTGTGATTGGCTAGCTACCGCAGTGCCCCCTGAGAGGTGACATTCCTTCCCCTATGATTGGTGGAAGAGTCTGGCATTATACGCAGGGCGGATGGTGATTGGCTGAGAGAGAGTTGACTTATTTACGGGTGACATTAGGAGTCGGTCTGTCTGTCTGTGTACATCTGTCTGTCTGTCTGTCTGTGTGTCTGTGTACATATCTGTCTGTCTGTCTGTCTGTGTACATATCTGTCTGTCTGTCTGTCTGTCTGTGTACATCTGTCTGTCTGTCTGTGTACATTCTGTCTGTCTGTCTGTCTGTCTGTCTGTGTACATATCTGTCTGTCTGTCTGTCTGTCTGTGTACATCTGTCTGTCTGTCTGTCTGTCTGTCTGTCTGTGTACATCTCTGTCTGTCTGTCTGTCTGTGTACATCTCTGTCTGTCTGTCTGTCTGTGTACATCTCTGTCTGTCTGTCTGTCTGTCTGTGTACATCTTCTGTTCCTGTCTGTCTGTCTGTGTACATCTCTGTCTGTCTGTCTGTCTGTGTACATCTTCTGTCTGTCTGTCTGTCTGTGCATCTTTTGTTGTGTTTCTGTCTGTCTGTCTGTGTACATCTCTGTCTGTCTGTCTGTCTGTCTCTTTCTGTCTGTCTGTCTGTGTACATCTGTCTGTCTGTCTGTGTACATCTCTGTCTGTCTGTCTGTCTGTCTGTCTGTGTACATCTCTGTCTGTCTGTCTGTATATCACACACACAATATCGTCCCATCCTCTGATTGGCTAACGACCCTTCAACCCACATCCCGTTTTCTATGAGTATTAATCAGCTGTTTTAAACCCACTAATAACTATGATCTAGATAAACCAACACTCATATGTTTTATTTCGGTTTTAATCTTGTTTTAATCCTGTTTTATTCTGTTTTATTCCTGTTTTATTCCTGTTTTATTCCGGTTTAACTCTGTTTTAAGAAGGTAATTTCGTATTAATTTTACCCGGTAGTCAGGGTAATTTGGCGGCCATCTTGGTGGTTTAAAGAGAAGTTGTTAAGGGTTTGTTGTGGTGGTTAGAGTTACCAGATGATTAAACTTACGATCTGGATCAAGAATTTAGTCCTGGTTGGGTTAGGTTAGGTTAGGTGGCGTTAGGTTAGGTTAGGTTAGGTGGCGTTAGGTTAGGTGGCGTTAGGTTGGGTTAGGCTAGGCTAGGTGCCATAGTTCCGGGTGCAGGAAGAGAAACATCTGGTCATTGTTTACATTAAATGATAGACGCTCCTGTTCTGGGCTTGGATTCCAGTGTTGCCATCTGAGCGAGTAATAAAATTATAACAAATCCACAAATTACTCCACATTTCTGGATATTTCCTGAACTTTCTATGGATTAATTAACATATATTAGGATATTAATGGATAAAATAATACATAATAACAATATTAATCAGTGTTACCATATTAAAAGAGTGATATTAGATCGATTTAATGAGGTGGGGCGAGGGGTTTTTTTTTTATTGTGGGTATTGGCAACAGTGGCGCCAACAGGTCGGTTAGTTTAACATTTCTGGGGAGAATTTCTGCCTCAGGCCATAATTAAGACGATAATATCTCCTATTTCTAGTATTTCTGTTATTTATTGCTATTTTCGGGAGTATTTTAATCTCTTGTTCGTTTGTCTGTGTGTGTTTTGGTGTTTGTGTTTGTTTTGTTTGTTTGTGATTTAAAACGATTGTGGTGGATCGATTGGGGAGGGTTGATTAGTGTGTTGATTGGTGGGTGTGTGTGTGTAAATGTGTGCAGGATAGAACGGATTTTTTTTTGGGGGCAGATGTCACCTTCTTCTGCATTTCAGACTAATGAACCGTAATTAATCTTGGCTGACAGGTGAAGCTAGTGGGAGGCGTCAGCTAGATCTTGCTGACGGTGGGTTACTTTGGTGGGTCGGGGTGGGTTGAGAGAGAGAGAGAGAGAGAGAGAGAGAGAGAGAGAGAGAGAGCTAAACCACTCCAGTAACAAGATCATTAACGAGTCACAGGTAACGTCACTACCCTCACCTGTGTATGACGTCACACCTGTGTATGACGTCACACCTGTGTATGACGTCACACCCTGTCACCTTCCACAACGTATAGATAAAAAAAACAATGATCACCCATATGGCAACACTATTAAACCTCCCTTCTAAAGTAACATATCAACCCCTTGGTCTTATGGTCGAATTTTATGGATTAATTAAGGGAAGATCGACTCTACTGACGTTCTAGTATAGCATTATTTACACCCCAATATGGCATTATGTGTGAAGTATTGCCATAGTGTGTCTCTAGATGGTGTTTTGGTGCTAAGGGCGATATTTGTGGGGTTATTGAGGGGATAATCGGTCTTTTGGTAGGGAGAGTGTAGCATTGTTTACGTCTCTAATCTATTTTTTTTGACATTGTAGGGGATTTTGACCCGTATGAGAGGTTAGTCTTAAGGATGAAAGTTGTTTTTTAGTGTTAGGGTCGTGGTATGTATGTATGTATGTGTGTGTGTGTGTATGTATGTATGTATGTATGTATGTATGTCTGTCTGTCTGTCTGTCTGTCTGTCTGTCTGTCTGTCTGTCTGTCTGTCTGTCTGTCTGTGTGTGTGTGTGTGTGTGTGTGTGTGTGTGTGTGTGTGTGTGTGTGTGTGTGTGTGTGTGTGTGTGTGTCTCTGTGTGTGTGTGTGTGTCTGTCTGTGTGTGTGTGTGTGTGTGTGTATATATGTGTGTGTGTGTGTGTGTGGCAACAGTTCAATACCCTCCCCCTCGTTATCTGAACTACGCACTAATTGGAGCAGTGAACAAGACAATGAAGATAATGGTGGCCATCATCTGAAACATGTGGCCATTATATTAAACTGTGGCCATCATCTGAAACATGTGGCCATTATATTAAACTGTGGCCATCATCTTAAAACACTGTGGCCATCATCTTAAACTGTGGCCATCTTCTTAAGAAGCTCTGGTGGCCATTGTATTAAACTGTGGCCATCATCTTAAGAAGCTCTGGTGGCCATCACTTTAAACTGTGGCCATCATCTAAAGAGGGTGGCCATTATCTTAAGACTCTGTAGTGGCCATTATATTAAACTGGCCATCATCATAAGCTCCTCTGGTGGCCATTGTATTAAACTGTGGCCATCATCTCAAGGCATTGTGGCCATCACTTTAAACTGTGGCCACCATAGACTCCAGAGTCCAGGTACAGCCATGAAGGAATCTTGTCGTCTGGAATTTTAGATCCGGGTGTTGCTACTGACCTGCCACCCACCCAGCCTGCCTGCCACGCAGCCTGCCACCCACCCAGCCTGCAGCCTGCCTGCACTGCCACCCAACCTGCCACCCACCCACCCACCCAGCCTGCCATCAGGTTGTTGGCTGCCCGTGAAGAGGAAGGAAGGAAGGTTTGGGTGTGAGGTGAGGAGAGGTGAGTGAGGTGAGGTGAGGTGGTGGTGAGGTGAGGAGGAGGTGCAGTGAGGTGAGGTGAGGTAAGGTGCAGTGAGGTGAGTGAGATGTGGGAGGTGCAGTGAGGTGAGGTGAGGCGCGAGGAGGGAGGTGGGGTGAGGTGGGGTGAGGGTGGAGTGGAGTGCGGTGCAGTGCGGTGAGGTGGGGTGAGTGGTGAGAGGCTGACTGGTCAGTTAAACTACCATTAATTAAGAACAGTTTGAAAGTATTCCTGTAGGGTAGTTACGCTTGTTAAGGGAGGGTGACGTGTGGAGGGAGGAGGGGGGTGACGTGTGGAGGGAGGAGGGTGGCGTGTGGAGGGGGGTGACGTGTGGAGGGGGTGACGTGTGGAGGAGGGTGACGTGTGGAGGAGGAGGAGGGGGTGACGTGTGGAAGTCCAAAAGTGAGAGAGAGGGAGGACCAGCCTACAGGGTCAGGAACCAATCAGCACTCGTCATGCTTGAAACGCGTGGAATTCCTTAACCAATGAAACCCGGCAGGATAAATGAAAGAGCTACTGAAGGTGCGGGAGGAAGGTTGCGGTATGAAGGTGCGGGAGGAAGGCGTCGCCAGGGGCCGCCATCTTGGTGTTGGCGGCGGCCTGTAATTTAGTGGAGCAGCGCCGTCATGACTAACCTGCCTGATAACCTCTTCCGTGTCCTGCCAGGTGAGGTGTACAGGCTGATGGTCTTACAGGGTAATAATAATAATAACAATAATAATACTAATAATAAAAACTTAAATAATAATAATAATAATAATAATAATAACAATAACAATAATAATAATAATGATAATTTCGTTTCTACAGGTGAGTGACGGTCTTGATGTGTACTCCCAGCTGAGGTGTCGGCAGGTTGAGTGACGGGTGAGTTACAGGTGAGTGACGGATGATTTACAGGTGAGTGACGGATTAGTGACATGTGAGTGAAGGGTGAGTGACATGTGTGTGAAGGGTGAGTGAAGGGTGAGTGACAGGTGATTGACAGGTGAGTGAAGGGTGAGTGACAGGTGATTGACAGGTGAGCAACGGGTGAGTGACATGTGAGTGAAGGATGAGTGACGGGTTAGTTACAGGTGAGTGACGGTCCTTAATTAGCTAAGACTACATATTTCACCTGGAGTGTATTCTAAGAGGTACTACTTCCTCCCCCTCCTTCCCCTTCCCCTCCCCCTCCTTCCCCTCCCTGTGTGTGTGTGTAAAAGTAAAAGAGAGAGAGAGAGAGTCTCATAAGCCAAAGACCTCGACTGACTATCTCATTTAAGAAGACCCAATATCTCTCTCTCTCTCTCTCTCTCTCTCTCTCTCTCTCTCTCTCTCTCTCTCTCTCTCTCCCACATTACCAGTTAGAAGCTATTTAGCATGAGGGCGTGTGGGGGCGTGTGAGGGCGTGTGAGGGCGTGTGGGGGCGTATAGGGGCGTGTGGGAATGTGTACCCCTCGAGCATGGGCGTGCGTGAGGGCTTTACCCACGCCCACAGTAGAGAAAGTTAAGTGTTGTGTGTACCCATGACTGAAGGGCCGTGGGCGTGATGGGTACTGTGTGTGTGTGTGTGTGTGTGTGTGTGTGTGCCTAAACCTGCTTAAACCCATCCAATTGTGTTTTATTAGGGCGGGGGAGGGAGGGGGGTGTTTTATTACTCACCCCTCCCCACTAACCTCCTCTCTCTCTCTCTCTCTAGATGAAAAAACAAAACAAAGGTAAAGTAAACAAACAAATCAACACAACCCCGACCATATTGGGGAGGTTGTTGTTATTGGTATTGTTGTTGTTATTGTTATTCCGGACTTGTCTTTGATTTAACCTAGCCTAACCCCCCAACCTAAGCTAACTAACAAGCCCCCAACCTAACCTAACCTAACCTAACCTTTAAACCCTAACTTCAGCTAACTAACCTATCCCGTAATGGGCAACCAGAACAGGCATAGCACTGTAGACAAAACAGGTGAGAGAGACAGATTATTGAGACAGGTGTGAGACAGGTGTGAAGCAGGTGTGAGACAGGTGTGGGGCAGGTGTGGACAGGTGAGACAGATTGTGAGACAGGTGGAGACAGGTGAGGAGACAGGTGTGAGACAGGTGAGACAGGTGAGACAGGTGTGAGACAGGTGTGAGACAGGTGAGAGACAGGTGAGACAGGTGGAGGACAGGTGGGGAAGGAGGTGAGATAAGACCTGATAAAGGTGGGAATGAGATATAAGATAAGATAAAGGTGTAGATGAAAGTCAGTAAGATTGTGGTGATAGTGGTGGTGAGTAGTCATTGGTGGGGTGGAGGTGGTGGTTGTGGTTGTGAGTGGTGGTGATAGTGGTGGAGGTGGTGGTGGAGGTGGTAGTTGTGGTTGTGAGTGGTAGGTGATAGTGGTGGAGGGTGGTAGTTGTGGTTGTAGTGGTGGTGATAGTGGTGGAGGGTGGTAGTTATGGTGATAGTGGTGGTGGTAGTGGTGGAGGGTGGTAGTTGTGGTGGTGGTAGTTGTGGTGGTGGTAGTGGTGGTGGTAGTGGTGGAGGGTGGTAGATGTGGTTGTTGTCAGTCAATCAGTCAGGTCAGTCAAGTCAATTAGTTAATCAGTCAGTCAAGTAGCATAATTAAGTAACCCACAGGTAAGTAACACAGGTAAAATGTGACGTCATAGGATCGCCAGCATTATTGGAACCCAGTAATGTAAACAAGGGATTAATTCTTGTATTTTTCCCCCTTTAATCGACTCAATTTTTATGAAGAGTTTAAGAGTCCCTGTGAGAGAGAGTAGGGGCATTGGGACATTAATCTTACGTTAAAATACAGAAAACACGCCGATGATACAAGTATAACCTGATTACGTTAAATTACCGAATATAACTATGGCAATTAGACCACTCAAACAGCCCTAGTTAAGTAATTAGAGTGATTTATAATTAGAAAACAATTGAGGCACTTGGCATCACCAGGCGGCCATACCCCAGCCAGGCGGACGGGGCAAAATGTCGCCTCTCCTCCTCTTGAATGTTTAACGCGTCGCCTAAGCTCATGTTGCAAATCCGACGTTCAACGAGTCTCCTGAATGTTAATACCCGCGGCGGGGAGTGTGTCTGGGAGCAGGTTTAATGAAGAGGTGGGAGCGGGGAGGGGGAGGTACGAGTTGTCCTGGTTTATTATACTCGTCACGATGATGGGGGCGAGTGGTGCTGGACACTGATTGGTGGGTTGATGCGATTCAGGGGCGACGAGCCTATGAGAGTTTTAAGAATGACAATAATAACAATAATAATAATAATAACAATAATAATAAAATTAATAATAACAATAATAACAATAATGATAACAATAATAATAATAACAACAATAATAAAAACAATAATAATATCAATAATAATAATAATAATAATAATAATAACAATAACAATAATAATAGTGTGAGTGTAGTGTTGGGTGGTGATTGGCCACAACTCATTGATCAAGCTAGTTGTGTGTACCTGTTAAGTTATGTGTACCTGTTAAGTTATTAATAGCAAGTGTGTGTTGTGTACGTACGTGTGTGTGCGTGTGTGAATCTATGATGAGGCCTTCATTGTGTGTACGTGTGTGGGTGTGTGTGTACGTGTTTGTGTGGAGGTGTGTGTAGATGCTTGGATCTGTGTGTGTGTGTGTGTGTGTGTGTGTGTCCCTCCTCCTTCACCTGTCGTAACACCTGTGGTCTTCAGAACTCTTGACTGACTGACTGACTGATAACTGTGAGGTCGACTGATTGACAGACAGACAGACGGACAGACAGACAGACGGACAGACAGACAGACAGAAACAGATAAATATACAGTGTAGAATACTTAAGATGGACAGACAGACAGACGGACATAGAGCCAAGCAGACAGACAGTACAGGAGGCTGGCAAACCGTGAGCCTCTAGTACATACCGTCCCTCCCTCTCCCTCAGGGCGCGAGTTAGGGAGAGGGAGGGACGAGGTGAGGGAGGGGGGGAGATGAGAGAGAGAGATACAGAGGGGGAGGTGGTGGGGGTAGAGAGAGTGGTGGTGGTGGGGGAGAGAGGGTCAGTTCTATCCTTCCCTCTTCCCCCACCCTCTATCTCTTCTTCCTCCCCCTCCTCTTTTTTCTCCTCCTCCCTCCTCCCCTCCCCCTCCCCCCCCTCCACAGGTGAAAAGGACCCCCCCCTCGGGACACACACTGACGCCAGGTATAGAAGCAGTCAAGTCCTAACCCCCTACCCCTCCCTACCCCCTCACCCCCTTATCACCAGAGCCCCTTGAGTTACCTGACCTTCAATTTACCTTAACTACTCAGGTGAGAAATGGAATAAGAACATAAGAAAATAAGGAGTCTGCAATAAGCCGGTTGGCCTGTGCATGGCAGCTCCTGTCGAGAGTTACTACCACTCTCTATCATCCATGAATCTATCCAGCCTCCTTTTGAAACTTTCCAGAGTTCCCGCACTTACTACAAAGTTGCTAAGCTTGTTCCACTCGTCCACCACCCTATTTGTGAACCAGTTTCTTCCTAATTCTAGGGAATGCAAGTTAGTTTCTTTAACCTATCCTGATATGGAAGGTTTCTAAGTCCCGGAATCATTTTCGTCATTCTTCGCTGCACCGACTCTAGTGAATTGATATCCATTCTATAATAAGAGCACATCATAATGGAGGTGCGGCCTGACTAGCGCAAGATATAGTTGCAATAAGACCTCTGCACTCTTGTTACTTACACTTCTATATATAAAACCCAATACTCTGTTTGCTTTATTTCGAACATTAACGCACTGTTTTCTAGGCCGTAGGTCCGGGCTTACAAGTACCCCTAGGTCTCTTTCACAAGTCGACATACATAAGAACATAAGAATGGAGGACACTGCAGCGGGTCATACTGGACAGTCCCGTTTACACCCAACCTCTATCGCTCATATATCCACCCAACCTGTGTTTGAAGCTATCCAGCGTATTAGAGTTAATGATGATGTTTGGTAACTTGTTCCACTCGTCCACTACTCTATTTCCAAACCAATGTTTACCTATTTCACGCCTAAATCTAAATTTGTGTAATTTAAAACCATTGTTACGAGTTCGCTCCTGGTTGGATAGTTTGAGTACCTTTGTAATGTCACCTTTGTTTAGCCCTGACTTCCATTTATACACCTCTATCAGGTCGCCCCTCACTCTACGTCTCTCGAGGGAGTGCACATTAAGATGCTTTAACCTGTCTCTGTACTCAACTTTCCTAATGCCCGGGATTAGTCTTGTCATTGTCCTCTGGATTCTTTCCAAGGATTCTATATCCATTCTGTAATACGGTGACCAGAACTGAACTGCGTAATCCAAGTGAGGTCTAACAAGAAGATATAGTTTTAGGATGACCTCGCTAGTCTTGTAACTAACACTCCTTTGTATGAACCCAAGTACTTTATTAGCCTTGTTTCGAGCAAATACACATTGCTGACTTGGCTTAAGGTTCCTACTTATCATTACTCCTAAATCTTTCTCGCAGTCGGATTTCTCAATAACATCGTTGTTCATCTGGTATCTGGTTTCCCTGTTTACATCTCCTATACTGAGTACTTTACATTTGTCCACATTGAATTTCATCTGCTATTTTTCAGACCATTCGAAAAATTTGTTTAGATCCTCCTGTAGTTTACGGAGTCCTCGTCAGATTTAATTACACGTCCTATTTTAGTGTCATCAGCAAATTTCCTTATGTTGCTGTCTACGCCGATATCTATGTCGTTTATGTATATAATAAATAATAATGGTCCAAGTACTGAGCCTTGGGGAACTCCACTAGTGACGTTACTCCAATGGGATTTAGTGCCGCTTATGCTCACTCGCTGTTTCCTGTCCTGTAACCACGCCCTAATCCATTTAAGGATGTCACCTTTAATGCCGTGAGCCTCCACTTTTCTTATTAGTCTTTCGTGGGGGACTCTGTCGAAGGCTTTGCTAAAGTCGAGATATACCACATCATAATTGTGCCCCTCGTCCACTGATTCGAAAACAGATGAACAGAATGTTAATAGATTAGTTAGACATGAACGCCCGCTTGTGAAGCAACTACACACACACACACCGGACCGTAGGCTAAAGTACCTCTGTTACCAGGTAGACCCCAGAGCTTCTTCCTCCCTCCCTCCCTTCCTCCTTCCCTCGGTCTTCCATCTCACCCTCTTTTCCTCCCTTCTTCCCTCCCTTAGGTTAACAAGGCTCCCTCCATCCCTCCCTCCCGGTCTCCTGAGCTAGGAGTAACTCACACACACACACACACACACACACACGCAGGACGAAACTAACCCAACACTTACATACACACACACACACGCAAAATGCACTTACATACACTCACACACTCATTCAAAGCTAAAGTTAAGTCAATCGATGCCTCTAAAACACTTCAAAACGGTAGAAACATTGAACTTGGACTTAAGACCACCGTAAGAAGCGAGCCAACAGGTGTAGTCGCCATTCCTCGGATTTGTTGACACTCTACACGAACGCTTGGAATCTCGATGACGTCACCTAGCGTTCCTTGTTGCCGTATCTGTTTTTGATATCGTTTTTATGGTTTGTTTAATGATATAGAGTTATTTAATGGATTTAGATGGTGTTTATTTTTTGTTTTATGTTTTTATTTGTGTTTTATCTGTTTTATTTTTGTTTTTAGATGTTTATTGTCATTGTGATTTATTTATTTTAAAGATGAATGCTGGTTTGATTATAGGATGAGTTGCCAGATATCGCCAGTTGTCTCAATATGTTGATGGTGTGGGTTAGATCTCTCTCTCTCTCTTTCTCTCTATTCCTCCTCTCTCTCTCTCTTCCTCTTTAACCGCTTACGCCCTTCATCCCCTCTGTGTGTTGTGTAGCATTGTTGTGTGTGTACGCGCGTGTGTGTGTGTGTGTGTGTGTACCTGTGTGTGTGTACGTGGTCAACCAAGTGTAAATATGTAAATTATCGTCGTGCTGGCCGACCACCACCACCACCCCCCCCCCTCGACATCTTCCTCCGTTAGGTTAGGTTAGGTTTAGGTTAGGTTAGGTTAGGGTTACGTTAGGTTAGGTTAGGTTGGCCATACCTACCTGGCCATACCTGCCTGGCCATACCTACCTGGCCATACCTACCTGGCCGGTTAAGTGAGGAAGGCCCTTTGAGCATGTGTTCAACAGACCGTAGCACTTGAGATGCCGGGCTGAGGTGAGGCTGAGGTGGGGCTGAGGTGAGGTTGAGGTGGGGCTGAGGTGAGGCTGAGGTGAGGCTGAGGGAGGGAGATGAGGGAGGGGAGAGGAGGGAGAATAGGTTAATTACAGGTGTTAAAGAGAAATAGATAATGTGGGATAGCTTCTTCTTGTCCAGTTGAAGTCTCTCTTGATACTAGGAGAGAGAGAGAGAGAGGAGAGACTTGACTTAGGGCTTTGGTTGCCCACATTCTCTCAGTTCATCTGGACATAGGCCTAGTGTAAGACTGCCTCACCTCCTGACCACTGTGACCACACATCTCTCTCTCTCTCTCCTCCTACACCCCACACTAACCTAACCTAACACTAACGAACACTAATTAAAAATCGGTTTGGTACACCGGCGACTTGACCTCAACAACTGACTACGAATCGGCATACCGCCACCAGCCCCTCCACCACAGCCCTCCACAGCCAGCACCACCACCAGCCCCTCCACAGCCAGCACCACCACAGCCAGCAGCCACCACTCCAGTACAGCCAGCACCACCACCAGCCCCTCCAGTGCAGCTAGCCAGCACCAGCCAGCACCACCACCAGCCCCTCTCAGCCAGCACCACCACCAGCCACAGCCAGCACCACCACTCCAGCCTCCAGTACATTGCTCCAGCAGCCACACACCAGCACACCAGCCCTCCACAGCCAGCACCACCACCAGCCCCTCCACAGCAGCAGCACCACCCACCAGCCCCCTCCAGGCAGCCAGCACCACCACCAGCCCACCCAGCTCCCCAGTCCAGCAGCCAGCACCACCACAGCCAGCACCACCACCAGGTACAGCCAGCAGCCAGTTCCAGTACAGCCAGCACCACCACCAGCTCCTGTAGTTTTATTTAGTATATTCCCTCCAGTACTCGGCGCGACATAGTAAACACGATCCAGTCCTCTATAAACTGATTGTCATTTTTTTTAAGAATTCATCCACCTTATAGTTTATTGATGAGGTATTCTGTCTGTCTGTCTGTCGTTTGAATATTGGTGACGTGATGTGAATTGGTGATTGGTGTCGTGTTTCTTGTTTGTGGGGGAGGGAGGGGGGAGGGAGGGAAGCAGGATCAGATGCCCATCTCAAGCCTTTGGCAGACTCCGTACCCGTGTCTTCAGCTGTAGGGAGCTGAAATTATCTCCAAAGTTACACGTATATCGAGCAGTGGTCCTCCCCACCCTGCTATATGGCAGCGAGACATGGGTCACATACAGGAGGCCCCTCAAGGCACTTGAAGACTTTCATCAACGTAGTCTACGTTCCATCCTCCGAGTTAGCTGGGAAGACAAGAGAACAGATGCCAGTATTCTCGCTGACACCAACTGTAGGAGCATCGAGGCTACCATTATCCATGAACAACTACGCTGGACTAGCCATGTTACCCGCATGGACGACAGTAGACTGCCAAAGGAGCTACTTTACAGTCACCTAACGAATAGTAAACGTAACGCCGGCGGGCAACTGAAGAGGTATAAGGATAGTCTTAAGACAAACCTGAAAAAGTGCCAAATGGACCCCCTCACCTGGGAGACGATTACTCCACACCGTAACGCTTGGAGGAGCACCACACGAGAAGGTGTCAATACTTTCGAGTTAGCCCGACTGTATACCGAGGCGGACAAGAGCTAAGGCCGGAAAGACGCTGCCGCCGCTCCTCCCGCACTAGCTGTAGCCCCCCACACGTGCACCATCAGTGGACGACTCTGCCGGTCCCGTATCGGCCTCTTCAGTCACCTCAGAACTCACCAACCTACAGTAGTTGACATCCTTAATAACTCATATCATTGTATCATAGCTGGATGATCGTTATACTTGACAGTAAAGTAGTAGTAGTGTGTGTGTGTGGAGGGTGGGGTGGAGGGTGTGGTGGGGGTGTTAGGGGGGGTGCTAGAATCATCTTTAAGGGGGGGTCAGGTCCCATCTTCAGTGGGATGTGTTGTAATGACCTTCCTCCTCCTTCCTTCCTTCCTTCCTTCCTTCCTGTTTAACGTCTTCCTCCTCTTCCTCCTCCTCCTCCTCTTCCTCGGTGCTATGACAAAAAAATAGCCTTTGAGAATCTGTCCACCTGTGTGTTACTGGGAAAGGTCTTCTACCCCTCCCACCACGCCCCTCCCACCACGCCCCTCCCACCACGCCCTTCCTTCCTGTCTACACCCTTCCCATTCTACCCTCCCCTTTCCACTCTCTTGTATATCTCTGTTATTTATTCCTCTCTCTCTATTTCCCTCATTTATCAGTCTATGTCTTACTAGTAGTGCTCTCTCTCTCTCTCTCTCTCTCTCTCTCTCTCTCTCTCTCTCTCTCTCTCTTCTCCAAGCTAAAAGAATACACTTGGTCTGCCAGCTAAGTAAACACATGTTATCTTAGCTTAATCGTCTTCCCAGCTAAGTAAATACGTGTTATCTTAGCTTAATCATGATTCAAGCTAAGTAAACACGTGTTAGCTTAAACTTGTTCCCAGCTAGAGGTGATGGCAGGGTGGCAGGTAAATACGGTGGCAGCCAAATTCGGTGGCAGCTAAAAAGAAAACAGATTGTGTGTCTCTGCAGCTGTGAATATTCCCACCTTCAGCTAGAATACATGGGGCAATAAGAGGCTATTCCACTCTCTCCATAAGACCCATGTTATCACGTCAACAATATATAAATTCCGTCCTTATAATCCTTAGTCAATAAAGTCGATGTTTCTCGCCCAAAAAGATCGTAATTCTCCCCCCTTAGTCGCTATAGTGTTATTATTCGGGGTATTAATAACCTATCCAACATGGGTCATAAGGCTTATTTTATACCCCAAAGAGTACGTAGTTTCCGACCTTATGATCCGTAGTCAATAAAGTGAGTTTCCCGCCAAAATGGATCGAATTTCCTCTCAAAGTTTGTTATTGTTGTCAACGTCACTAAGCCCCGCCCCCATGTGCATTGACGTCAACCAATAGGATCAAGTTTCTCAAAAGGTGTTGTTGTGGATGGATATTCTCAGCCAATCAGGTGCTCTGTAAGTGTTTCAGGGTGTCAGCTGCTGGTCTTCTGCCAGGTGGTTTCTCTCACGTAGACAAGTGAGGTATTATAAGGGAACACGTATATAAGGGAGAGACGGTGGAGAGTATTTGGTTAGGTTAGGTTAAGGGTGTGTGTGTGTGTGTGTGTGTGTAAGACTATTTCTCCGGAGATAAGACCACCATCCTTACCTTTAAATCCCCCTTAAAATTCACCCTTAAATCCCCCTTAAAACCCTTAAATTCTACCCATTTAACCTAAAACCCTTAAAATAATCTCCCTTCCCCCTTAAATTATCACCCCCCCCTCCCCCCTCAAACCAGGTAGATCGACGACTACCTGCAGTTAAGACGACTCACCTGACGACCCCTTGATTACAAGTTTATTGGACGACCTCCAGGTGTACCTGCCGCACACCTGGAGTTAATTATCACACACACACACACACACACACACACACACAGCCTCAAGCATACAGGTCTACCCACAGTCAACCTCATGCACCAACCCACCACCCACCCCACCCACCCCACCACCACCCCACCACCCACCCCCTCCCACCCCACCACCCACCCACCCAACCCTACCCACCCACCTCTTGGCAGACGAAGTACACGCCTGGCAGAAGCTTGAGATCTGATGTTTTCCTGCTCGATCATGTGAGGGAGGGAGAGAATGAGAGTATGTCTCTCTCTCTCTCTCCTGGAACAGCTTGTATGTATGTATGTATGTATGTATGTATGTATGTATGTATATATGTATGTATGTATGTATGTATGTATGTATGTATGTATGTATGTATGTATGTATGTATATGTATGTGTGTATATATGTATGTATGTATGTATGTATGTATATGTATGTATGTGTATGTGTATGTATGTATGTATGTGTATGTATGTATGTATGTATGTATGTGTATGTATGTATGTATGTATATATGTGTATGTATGTATGTATGTATGTATGTATGTATGTATGTATGTGTATATATGTATGTATGTATGTATGTATGTATGTATGTATGTATGTATGTATGTGTATGTATGTGTATGTATGTGTGTGTGTACCACTAAGCTGTCCTCGAGTAGCTTACCCTTGACAACCACTCAGCGTTACACTCAAGCTTTCTTCTGTTTCCCACGTTGAGGCAAATCCAGGGGGGGAGAGGAGGAAGGAGGAAGAAACTCCTCCTCTCCTCCTCTCCCTTCCTCCTCATCTTCCTCCTCCTCCTCCTATCACCCCACTGAGGGCCCTGGCCTCCTTCCTTTCACCCCCGCCTTTACCTCCCCCCTCCCTCCTTTCCCTCCATTGTAAGAAGGAGGGATCCAGAGATAATAATGGCAATAAAGGAAGAAATAGAGACACTGGTGGAGAATTAGCCCCCCTCACCCCTCCCTCCTCCCCTCCTGAAGTTTTCCCTGGTCGGTTGGTAGGAGGAGGAGGAGGAAGAATGAGAGATGGATAAAATAGGAAGTAAATAATAATGATGAGAACTTCTTCTTCCTCCTCCTTCTCTAACTTTTCCCCTCTCCCCCCCTCCTCCTCCTCCTCCCCCAGTCAGAGTTCTCACGATGTGTTCCACTGATTCGCTAATCCTCCGTCTCTAGCCTCTCTACTGATTGGCTATTCTTCTCTTCTCTTCTCTCCTCCTCCTCCTCTTCCTCCTCTTCTTCTACCTCCTCCTCCCCTCCCCCTCCCCTCCTTCCCCCCCCCGTTACGATTTAGTCAACAGTTCGCTTAATTATTTTCTGATTGGTCAACATCCGGCTGGTTATTACTGGCTTCTCTCTCATTGGTCAAAGCATTAAACGGTTTATGTAAAAAGCTGCCCCAGTTACATTGGCGAACAACAGAAGTATACAGGGGCAACAACGCGGAAGCAGCAGGGCGATTAACAGAAGGCGGAACACACCAACTTGATCGCCAGCCTCCTGTTGATCACTATCTTCAAACAGAGCCGTTGAAGTCGCCAGTTACTCGCCCTCGCCCCTTACCGTTGGCGCTCTCTCATCCGCTCCGTTTATCGCCCTGGCATCAACGGCTCTTAAGGTTAGCTTAGGTTGAGGGGCCCATTAATACAAAGGGCCCATTAGGACAAGGGAACTATTAGAACAGGGCCCATTACGACAGGGGCCATTAGAAAAGGGCCCATTACGACTGGGCCCGTACGACATGGGCCCATTACGACCAGGGCCCATTAAGAAGGGCCATTAAGAAGGGGCCCATTAATAAGGGGCCATTAGGACAAAGGGGCATTAAGACATCTAACAGGCTCCTGGTGCCCGATAATGAAATTCCAAGCAGGTGAATCCTGGGTATTGTGTGTGTGTGTGTGTGTCAGGTGTGTGTGTGTGTGTGGGTGTGTGTGTATGTAAGCAGCGTTCGTGTAATTGTGTATAAATTTGTGTAGAATGTGTGTACGTATGTGAGTATGTAAATGTGTGTAAATTTGTGTAAAGTAATCCTAAGATCTCGCACAGACCTTCACCGCCTGACGATGTGTAAAGAATGGTGTGTAAGCAAATGAGAGAGGTGTTAGTTCTCACTCTTCTATACCAAACCTCAAACTTCTGCTCTCCCCCACCCTCCCCACCCCTCTCCCCCCACCCCTCTCACCCCACCCCTGTCCACCACACGCCCTAAAAGGTTCCTCCTGGATCTATCTGTGGACAGTAGCATAGATGTCTCCCCACCTCCTACCATCCCCCCTCTCTCCTCCCTCTTCCCTCCCCCTCTCCTCCCCTCTTCCCTCCCCCCTCTCCTCCCCTCTTCCCCCTCTCCACCCCCTCCCCGCACCCCATCCCCTCTTCCCCTCCCCTCTCCTCCCCTCTTCCCTCCCCTCTCCTCCCCTCTTCCCCTCTCCCCTCCTCTCCTCTCCCCTTCCTCCTCACCCCTCCCTCTCCTCCCTATCCTGGTCAGCTGAAGATGGGGGGGATAAGGGGAGGGGAGGGGGGATAAGGAGGAAAGGGGAAAGGGGAAAGGAGAAGGGATAAGAAGAAGGGGAAGGAGAGAGGGAGGAAGGAGGAGAGAGGGAAGGAAAGGGGGATAAGGAAGAAGGGGGAGGGGGAGGGGGGAAACAAGTAAAAAATAATAAAACACCTCCATATGGCAACACCGTATATCTAAGTGAGTTACCAATTACATATTTTTTTATCTATTAATTCTCTATTTAATTTTGATCAATAACCATCTACAAAAATAGGATAGATTTTGACATAGATTCTAATTTTATATAAGTAATTAGAGGTTAATTAGATTGTTATATAGGGAGATAAAAGTGATAATTAATTTGTGAATAGGTATTGTCGGGAAGCAAGGTCAGGTAAGGTTGCCATATGTCGCCACTTACTTTATTGAGAGAGAGAGAGAGAGAGAGAGAGAGAGAGAGAGAGACTATTTGAGACGACTTAAACACGTATGGGTCAACTCAGGTCACACAGTAGGGGTCGTGTTGTGACCCTGTTTGACCTGTCCACACACACACACACACACACACACACACACAAAGTTCCTCATAGCGTCAGTTTTGTGAGTGAGTCAGGTGAGTCAGGCGAGTCGGTCAGATATGTTTTAGCATTTTCACTTACGTCTGAGACACACGGTGTTTAGTAATGGTCGCTGTAACGGGGTGGTGTTCACTGTAACGGGGTGGTGGTCGCTGTAACGGGGTGGTGGCCACTGTAACGGGGTGGTGGGCACTGTAACGGGGTGGTGTTCACTTCTGGGTAACAGTGCGTGTGGTGGTCACTGTAACGGGTGGTGGTCGCTGCCAACGGGGTGGTGGCCACTGTGATGGGTGGTGGCCACTGTAACGCAGTGGTGGCCACCGTAACAGAGTGGTCGCTGTAATGGTGGGGGTGGTCACTGTAACAGTGCGTGGTATCACTGCAACAGTGTGGTGGACACTACAACGGGTGGTGGCCACTGTAACGGGTGGTGGGCCACTGTAACGCAGTGGTGGCCACTGTAACAGAGTGGTCGCTGTAACAGGGTGGTCACTGTAACAGTGTGGTGGTCACCGTAACAGTGTGGTAGTCACTGTAACGGGTGGTGGTGGTCACTGTAACAGGGTGGTACCACCGTAACAGAGTGGTCGCTGTAACATGGTGGTCACCGGGTAACAGTGTGGTGGTCATCACTGTAACGGGTGGTCACTGTAACGTGGTGATGGTCACTGTAACAGTGTGATGGTCACTGTAACAGTGTGATGGTCACTGTAACAGTGTGATGGTCACTGTAACAGTGTGATGGTCACTGTAACAGTGTGGTGGTCACTGTAACAGTGTGATGGTCACTGTAACAGTGTGATGGTCACTGTAACAGTGTGATGGTCACTGTAACAGTGTGGTGGTCACTGTAACAGTGTGATGGTCACTGTAACAGTGTGATGGTCACTGTAACAGTGTGGTGGTCACTGTAACAGTGTGGTGGTCACTGTAACAGTGTGATGGTCACTGTAACAGTGTGATGGTCACTGTAACAGTGTGATGGTCACTGTAACAGTGTGATGGTCACTGTAACAGTGTGATGGTCACTGTAACAGTGTGGTGGTCACTGTAACAGTGTGGTGGTCACTGTAACAGTGTGATGGTCACTGTAACAGTGTGATGGTCACTGTAACAGTGGCGGTCATCACTGTACCAGTGTGGATGGTCATCACTGTAACGGTGGTGGTCACTGCAAAATATGTGGTGGTCATCACTGTAACAGTGGTGGTCATCACTGTAACAGTGGGATGGTCACTGTAACAGTGTGGTGGTCATCATCCATCATCATGGTCACTGTAACAGTGTGGTGGTCACTGTAACAGTGTGATGGTCACTGTAACAGTGTGATGGTCACTGTAACAGTGTGATGGTCACTGTAACAGTGTGGTGGTCACTGTAACAGTGTGATGGTCACTGTAACAGTGTGATGGTCACTGTAACAGTGTGGTGGTCACTGTAACAGTGTGGTGGTCACTGTAACAGTGTGATGGTCACTGTAACAGTGTGATGGTCACTGTAACGGGGTGGTGGTCACTGTAACAGTGTGATGGTCACTGTAACAGTGTGGTGGTCACTGTAACAGTGTGATGGTCACTGTAACAGTGTGGTGGTCACTGTAACAGTGTGATGGTCACTGTAACAGTGTGATGGTCACTGTAACAGTGTGATGGTCACTGTAACAGGGTGGTGGTCACTGTAACAGTGTGGTCGCTATAGTTGGTCTGTAATTTCAAAAAACAGAATTTAATTTCGTTTGTAAGGAAATACGTGTGTGTGTGTGTGTGTGTGTGTGTGTGTGTGTGTGTGTGTGTAGGACTATGTGTGTGTAGGACTGTATGTATGTATGTATGTATGTATGTATGTATGTCTACCTCACAAACTGCTATCAACAAACACCTGTCCATAATCCACCAAATAACAGACAGACAGACAGACACCAACACCTCCACACACACCTGAAGATATTTTAATTAGTGACTCCATCTTCCCCCGCCGCTGGTCTGTACCTGAGCTGCCCAACACTACCTCCATTTCCCCCGTTCCTCTTCTGTTTGTCTCAGTGTTGGGGCATAAGCGTTGGGTATATTTTCAAACTAATTTCTTGTGATTGTGAGTTATTGCGGTGATTTATGGGGTTTATTTATGTGATTTTAGATATAGAGATTGATTTATAATATTGTGGTTTAGTTGTTATTGATCGGAATATAGGAATAAAGATCGGAAGAGTAAAAATCATAGAGCATGAAGTGTGTGGCGGTCTCCATTGCCTGCGGAGGTAAGAAGTGAACTAGAGGTCTTGGCTGGAAACAAGTTTTAGGGGGGTGAACCTCAGAGACGAGAAGTAACCCGTCGAGTGAGGACGTGTACGTGTGTCTGTCTGTATTTGTGTCGACCCATAGCGTAACTAATATGTTTAATCTATGTGGCGTACCTCAAGGAAACACTAAGGTCCGTTACTGTTTAGGAAAATAAGAAAGTTAAGTGTTTAATAATGGCAAGTCCCTCAAAGTGGCTTCATAAGTGCGAAATATCGGGCTATGTGTCTTAATTAAGTGTCTAAGGTCATTTAAGTGAGAAAGATTGGGAAATATTACTTAGTTATTGTGATAAGTGCCAATTGGTCGTTAAGCGTGGATTAACTACCCTACAACTGCTCGTTAAGGAAGGGTAAGTTGATAAGACCTTATTTTAAAAACAACTTTTGTCTATTTAATCACGATATAAAATGATATAAAATACCTCTCCTAGTAGCTATTATAAAATACCTCTCCTAGTAGCTATTATAAAATACCTCTCCTAGTAGCTATTATAACTAATACCTCAAGGAAAAAAAATAGCCTTTGTTGAAATAGATTATATAGCATTCCTATACTCTTGAAATTAATTAATAAATATATAATAATTATATATATGGGAACCTTATCTACGTCTCAATACACAACAAATTATTATATACACATTCTATGATAATTTATATACATGTATATTATTTAAACTATATAAGTCTTACTGTTATAGCGATTATATAATTACCTCAGTAGTTGTGATGATAAATGAAAAAAACACGACAAAAATAATCGGTTTTAATTCTGTTATTATTGTGGATTTCCGTGATGGTTTTAACTGTGTGGATATCTAGCTAGTCTATCCATCTATCTATCCACCTATCTATCCATCTATGCTAGTGGTAGAGGATAGATTATAGCCTCAAGTTTATCCATCCATCTATCTATCCATCCATCTGGTAGAGGATAGATTAAGGCGTCTCTGCGTGGTTAAGAGTCCACTGAGACGTCGTTGGGTTGGGTGGAGTCCCCAAGGGTGGCTGGCAATTGCTGGGTCCTCTTGCGTTTTAACCCAGTTGTTTAAAAGGTTATGAGAACGGCGGCGTGTGGAGGGTTGTGATATGAGGGGTGGAAGAAGGGTTGTGTTATCAGGGGGTGTAAGAAGGGTTGTGTTATCAGGGGTGTAAGAAGGGTTGTGTTATCAGGGGGTGTAAGAAAGATTTGTGTTATCAGGGTGTAAGAAGGGTTGTGTTATCGGAGTTAGAGGGTTTGGCATGACATCAGGGGTGTAGAAGGGTTGTGATATCAGGGGTGTAGAAAGTTTGTGGTATCAGAGGTGTAAGAAGGGTTGTGTTATCAAGGGGGTGTAGAAGGGTGTGTTATCAGGGGAGTTAAGAAGGGTTGTGTTATCCAGGGGTGTAAAGGGGTTGTGTGTTATCAGGGGCTGTAAGAAGGGTTGTGACATCAGGGGGTGTAAGAAGGGTTGTGTTATCAGGGGGTGTAAGAAGGGTTGTGTTATCAGGGGGTGTAAGAAGGGTTGTGTTATCAGGGGGTTGTAATATCAGGGGTTGTAACTGTTAAGAACATAAGAATGGAGGACACTGCAGCGGGCCATACTGGACAGTCCCATTTACACCCAACCCCTATCGCTCATATATCCACCCACTCTGCTGTTTTTTCTCGTTCGTTAATTACAAACACCGTATATAAACAGATGTTGTTTATTGTATATTTGTAAACGAGGCTGGCTGTTTACATTCATGTGCGTGTTATTTGTAAACTAACTCCTGTGTAAACAATATAGGTTGTTTGCTGATAAGAAGATCATAAGGAGTCTGCAATAGGCCGGTTGGTCTGTGCATGGCAGCTCCTGTCGAGAGTTACTACCACTCTCTATCATCCATGAATCTATCCAGCCTCCTTTTTTAACTTTCCAGCGTTCCAGCACTTACTACAAAGTTGCTAAGCTTGTTCCACTCGGCCACCACCCTATCCAGCCTCCTATTAAGACTTTCCAGCGTTCCAGCACTTACTACAAAGATGCTAAGCTTGTTCCACTCGTCCACCACCCTATCTAGCCTCCTATTAAGACTTTCCAGCGTTCCAGCACTTACTACAAAGTTGCTAAGCTTGTTTCACTCGTCCACCTATTTGTGAACCAGTTCCTTCCTATCTCCCTCCTAAACCTAAACTTATCCAACTTAAATCCGTTGCTCCGAGTCCTATCCTGCTCGGATATTAGAACTTTATCTATATCCCTTTATTGATTCCTTTCACCCACTTAAATACTTCTATATCTCCCCGCATCTCCCCCTGCCTCCACCTCTTCGTCTTTCTAGGAATGCAAGTTTCTTTTAATGGAGGTAGAGACGTGTTTGAGAGCTGAGTAAACAAGGAGGTGTGTTTGTTTGAGAGCTGGTAAACAAGAGTGTGTTTGTTTGAGAGCTGGTAAACAAGGGAGTGTGTTTGTTTGAGAGCTGGTAAACAAGGGAGTTTGTTTGTTTGAGAGCTGGTAAACAAGGGAGTGTGTTTGTTTGAGAGCTGGTAAACAAGGAGGTGTGTTTGTTTGAGAGCTGGTAAACAAGGAGGTGTGTTTGTTTGAGAGCTGGTAAACAAGGAGTGTGTTTGTTTGAGAGCTGGTAAACAGGAGGTGTGTTTGTTTGAGAGCTGGTAAACAAGGAGGTGTGTTTGTATGAGAGCTGGTAAACAAGGGGTGTGTTTGTTTGAGAGCCGGTAAACAAGGGGTGTGTTTGTTTGAGAGCTGGTAAACAAGAGTGTTTTGTTTGAGAGCTGGTAAACAAGAGTGTGTTTGTTTGAGATGGTAAACAAGGGAGTGTGTTTGTTTGAGAGCTGGTAAACAGAGGTGTGTTTGTATGAGAGCTGGTAAACAAAGTGTGTTTGTTTGAGCGGTAAACAAGGGAGTGTGTTTGTTTGAGAGCTGGTAAACAAGGGAGTGTGTTTGTTTGAGAGCTGGTAAACAAGGAGTTTGTTTGTTTGAGATGGTAAACAAGGGTGTGTTTGTTTGAGAGATGGTAAACAAAGTGTGTTTGTATGAGAGCTGGTAAACAAGGATGTGTTTTGTTTGAGAGCTGGTAAACAAGGAGGTGTGTTTGTTTGAGAATGGTAAACAAGAGGTGTGTTTGTATGAGAGCTGGTAAACAATGGAGTGTGTTTGTTTGAGAGCTGGTAAGCAAGGGTGTGTTTGTATGAGAGCTGGTAAACAATGGGTGTGTTTGTATGAGAGCTGGTAAACAAAGTGTGTTTGTTTGAGAGCTGGTAGCAAGGGAGTGTGTTTGTATGAGAGCTGGTAAACAGGGAGTGTGTTTGTGAGAGCTGGTAAAAAGGGAGTGTGTTTGTATGAGAGCTGGTAAACAAGGAGGTGTGTTTGTATGAGAGCTGGTAAACAAGGGAGTGTGTTTTGTTTGAGAGCTGGTAAACAAGGGGAGTGTGTTTGTATGAGAGCTGGTAAACAATGGGTGTGTTTGTATGAGAGCTGGTAAACAAGGGAGTGTGTTTGTATGAGGCTGGTAAACAATGGAGTGTGTTTGTTTGAGAGCTGGTAAACAAGGGGTGTGTTTGTATGAGAGCTGGTAAACAGGGAGTGTGTTTGTATGAGAGCTGGTAACAAGGGGTGTGTTTGTATGGAGAGCTGGTAAACAAGGAGTGTGTTTTGTTTGAGAGCTGGTAAACAAGGGGGTGTGTTTGTGAGCTGGTAAACAAGGGAGTGTGTTTGTATGAGAGCTGGTAAACAAGGGAGTGTGTTTGTTTGAGAGCTGGTAAACAAGAGTGTGTTTGTTTGAGAGCTGGTAAACAAGGGTGTGTTTGTAGAGCTGTTAAACAAGGGGTGTGTTTGTATGAGATGGTAAACAAGGTGTGTTTGTTTGAGCTGGTAAACAAGGGGGTGTGTTTGTGAGAGCTGGTAAACAAGGGGTGTGTTTGTATGAGAGCTGGTAAACAAGGGGGTGTGTTTGTATGAGATGGTAAACAAGGAGGTGTGTTTGTTTGAGCTGGTAAACAAGGGGTGTGTTTGTATGAGAGATGGTAAACAAGGGAGTGTGTTTGTATGAGAGTTGGTAAACAAGGGGTGTGTTTGTATGAGAGCTGGTAAACAAGGGAGTGTGTTTGTGAGAGCTGGTAAACAAAGTGTTTGTATGAGCTGGTAAACAGGAGTGTGTTTGTATGAGAGCTGGTAAACAAGGTGTGTTTGTATGAGAGCTGGTAAACAAGGTGTGTTTGTATGAGCTGGTAAACAAGAGTGTGTTTGTTTGAGAGCTGGTAAACAAGTGTGTTTGTATGGAGAGCTGGTAAACAAGGAGTGTGTTTGTATGAGCTGGTAAACAGAGGTGTGTTTGTATGAGAGCTGGTAAACAAGGGGTGTGTTTGTATGAGGCTGGTAAACAAGGAGGTGTGTTTGTATGAGAGCTGGTAAACAGGAGGTGTGTGTTTGTATGAGAGCTGGTAAACAAGGAGTGTGTTTGTGTAAGAGCTGGTAAACAAGGGAGTGTGTTTGTATGAGAGCTGGTAAACAAGGGGGTGTGTGTATGAGAGCTGGTAAACAAGGGGTGTTTGTGTAGAGCTGGTAAACAAGGAGGTGTGTTGTTTGAGAGCTGGTAAACAATGGAGTGTGTTTGTTTGAGAGATGGTAAACAAGGAGGTGTGTTTGTTTGAGAGCTGGTAAACAAGGAGGGTGTGTTTGTTTGAGAGCTGGTAAACAATGGAGTGTGTTTGTTTGAGAGCTGGTAAACAAGGAGGTGTGTTTGTTTGAGAGCTGGTAAACAAGGAGGTGTGTTTGTTTGAGAGCTGGTAAACAAGGAGGTGTGTTGTTTGAGAGCTGGTAAACAAGGAGGTGTGTTTTGTTTGAGAGCTGGTAAACAAGGGAGTGTTTTGTTTGAGAGCTGGTAAACAAGGGGTGTGTTTGTTTGCTTAGTAGTACGAAGAGGTTAAATTTGTTAGTGTTTTGTTTACAAGCGATCGTTAAACCAGTCGTTGTTTAGTTTACGAATGAGGTGACAAACTGAGCCCTTGTTAGGTTGTTTGTAAGTAGTCGACAAACAAATAGAGGTGTTTGTCCATTGTTGTTTGTCATTAGTAATTGTTTGAGTGTTTACGCTGTTTGCTAACGACCCTGGCTATAGATTTGGTTGGGTTAGGTTAGGTTAAGTTGGGTTGGGTTAGGTTAGGTTAAGTTGGGTTGGGTTGGGTTAGGTTAGTTGGGTTGGGTTTGGTTAGGACTGTAATTACTGCTCGATCACATGAAGATTAAGTAACCACTGGCTTATCAATCACTGACCCTTGACCTCTCTCCTTATCAATCACTGACCCTATTTTATACTGAAGGCTACAGATAAGGGCTATCAGTTAGGGCCGCCTTTAATCTCCCTCTTGTGACCTTATCTGCCCCTGGGTACATTACTGATAGCCCGGGAGGTCAACCACATGTCCAACAATCACAGGTAAATCACTGTCAGGTGGATTGGAACTTCGTAAATCACTCTGTTTTCCCCCGTAGGTGATTGGGGTGGTGGTGAATCATGAGGTGTTGTGGTGATTGTGACGGTGAATCGCGAATCATCAAGCGTTCTGGTGATTGGGGATAGCGTGGTGAACTTTTTCTTTCATGATGATTAGTGTTCGAGTGTCATGATTCGCTTGGGGTGATTGGAAACTCCAGATCAAACTCTCCTCTCTTAAACAGGGGGTGTACCAGCAACCATTCCTCCAATCATTCCTGTTTTAATCGATTAGCATTACGAATCATTCCACTCAAGTGATTATCATCCTGTAACCAATCACCTCCTCCTCCTCCTCGTGACTGGTTTTTTTATATCATGGAGCTAATTATACCTCACTTACATGTAAAACACACACACACACACACACACACACACACACACCACACACACACCACACACACACACACACACATATGTCGTCACTGGTTGGTTAGTGGTGAAGGGCCATAAGCAAGTACCCCTCCCTTCCCTTTCTCCTCCCTTCCCTATCTCCCCTCCTTCCCTTTCTCCCTCCCCTTCCTTTTCTCTCTCCTCCCTTCCTATCTCCCTCCTCCCCCCAAATATACACACCGTCACGTGAACTGATAAGGTAATGTCAACAAATGAATGTCAACATGCGCCACACCTACCCCTCCTCCTCTCCCCTACCTACCACCCTCCTCCTCTCCCCTACCTACCCCCTCCTCCTCTCCCCTACCTCCCCCTCCTCCTCTCCCCTACCCCTCCCCCTCCTCCTCTCCCCTACCTACCCCCTCCTCCTCTCCCTACCTACCCCCCCTCCTTCTCTTCCCTACAAGAACGTCAACACAGTATTAAGATATCTTGGAATCCGACTTCATGCAACTCTTATAAAAACGACAACAAATCGGGTTCCTGGTGTAAACAGCAAGTTACCTTACCTGACTGATAACACCCTATTTGTGAACCAGTTCCTTCCTATCTCTCTCCTAAACCTAAACTTATCAACTTAAATCCGTTGCTCCGAGTCCTATCCTGCTCGGATATTATAAGAACATCTATATCGCCTTTATTGATTCCTTTCACCCACTTAAATACTTCTATCATATCTCCCCACCTCTTCGTCTTTCTAGGGAATGTAAGTTTAGTTTCTTTAACCTATCCTGATATGGAAGGTTTTTATGTCCCTCTACGTCTCTCGAGGGAGTGCAAATTAAGATGCTTTAACCTAGAACATAAGAAAATAAGGAGTCTGCAATAGGCCAGTTGGTCTGTGCATGGCAGCTCCTGTCGAGAGTTACTACCACTCTCTATCATCCATGAATCTATCTAGCCTCCTTTTGAAACTTTCCAGCGTTCCCGCACTTACTACAAAGTTGCTAAGCTTGTTCCACTCGTCCACCACCCTATTTGTGAACCAGTTCCTTCCTATCTCCCTCCTAAACCTAAACTTATCAACTTGAATCCGTTGCTCCGAGTCCTATCCTGCTCGGATATTATAAGAACTTTATCTATATCCTTTATTGATTCCTTTCACCCACTTAAATACTTCTATCATATCTCCCCGCACTCTTCGTCTTTCTAGGGAATGCAAGTTAAGTTTCTTTAACCTATCCTGATGTGGAAGGTTTCTAAGTCCCGGAATCATTTTTGTCATTCTTCGCTGCACCGACTCTAGTGAATTTATATCCATTCTATAATAGGGGCACCAGAACTGAACCGCATAATCGAGGTGCGGCCTGACTTGGGCAAGATATAGTTGCAATAAGACCTCTGCACTCTTGTTGCTTACACTTCTAGATATAAAACCCAATACTCTGTTTGCCTTATTTCGAACATTAACGCACTATTTTCTAGGCCGTAGGTCCGGGCTTACAAGTACCCTAGGTCTCTTTCACAAGTCGACTTCTCTAGGTTGATGTTGTTAAGGCTGTATACATTATAAGTATTTGTTCTTCCAATATTAAGTACGCTGCACTTGCTGGTGTTGAATTTCATTTGCCATTTTTCGACCACTCCTGCAGCTTATTTAGATCCTCCTGTAATGCATTTGCATCCTGCCTGAATTAATTGCTGCCCTATTTTCGTGTCATCCTGCACTTGCTTATGTACTGCTGATCCCAGTATCTAGATCGTTTATGTAGATTATGAACAAGAGTGGGCCCAGTACTGACCCCTGGGAACCCCACTGGTTACGGCCCCCTCAGATTTAACACCATCTACGCTGACCTCTGCGTTCTATCGGTAAGCATGATTTTATCCAATTTAAAACTTTCCCTCGATACCATGAGCCTTAATTTTTCTCAAAGCCTCTGATCGGTACTGTCAACGCTTTGCTAAAGTCTAAGTAAATAACATCGTAATTTTCGTCAATATCTACTACCTCGAAGACTTTCTACTCAAGGTTCCTAATGCCGGATTAGTCTTGTCATTCTCCTCTAGTCTTTCCAAGGATTCTATATCCATTCTGTAATACGGTGACCAGAAGTGAACTGCATAATCAAGTGAGGTCTAACAAGGGCAAGATATAGTTTTAGGATGACCTCACTAGTCTTGTAACTAACACTCCTTTGTATGAACCCAAGTACTTTATTAGCCTTGTTTCGAGCAAATACACATTGTTTACTTATTGGGTTCCTCATTATCATTACTCCTAAATCTTTCTCACAGTCGGATTTCTCTACATCGTTGTTCATCTGGTTTCTTCCTGTTTATATCTGCCATTTTTCCAGACCATTCGAAATTTTTTTGGGGATCTTCCTGTAGCTTGCGGAGTCCTCTCTCTCTCTCTCTCTCTCTCTCTTCACCAAATTTAACAGGGTTGACATTACAAAGTTTAGACAGACAGACAACTATTGATTAGCCCAAAACAATAGCAATATCCAGGTGTGTTTGTAGAGGGGGATAAATAATTAATGATATTGTTATTACCTGTACCTGTAGTCTTACCTGTGATCTTACCTGTAATGTCCACTTCCACTTGAGGGTCCTCCCCCTCCCCCTCCTCCTCCTCCCCATTCAACCCCACCCCCCATTTTCCTTAGGTTAGGTTAGTTGTTAGTAGTTGTGGTATCAATGGGTAATAGTGTTGGTTGTGGTAGCAGTAGTGATGGTAGTGGTGGTGGTAGTAGTGGTGGTAGTGGTAGTGGTGTTAGTGATGGTGGTAGTTGTGGTGGTGGTGGTAATGGTAGCAGTAGTGGTAGCAGTAGTAGTAGTAGTGATGGTGGTGGTAGTAGTAGTAGTGGTGGTAGTGATGGTGGTAGTTGTGGTGGTGGTGGTAATGGTAGCAGTAGTGGTAGCAGTAGTAGTAGTGGTGGTAGTAGTACTGGTAGTAGTGGTGGTAGTTGTGGTGGGAGTCAGGTATCACCCAACAGGTGGTCAGCGGTTATTCTCTCGCTCTCCGTTCCCCTGCTGGCCTGACTGTCTTGACTGGAGGCTGACTGGGTTGTTGATTGGGTGGCTAGATGGCTAACTGACTGGGTTAACTGGATAGACGTCATGATAGACTTGGGTTACCTGCCCTGACTGGGTAAGGGTGACTGGTGTTAACTGACCCTGAGGGCTTATCTGTTCCTTAGGGGCCGAGTGTGAGGAACAAACTCTCAATTAAGGGCTTTTTAGAACCCCCCCCCCCCACAAGGGTCCCAGGGCTGCGGTTGCGGTCTTGTTAGGTCCAGTTGTCCCTTAAGGGCTTCCAGTTATCTCCGCTAAGGGCCTTGTGTGTTGGTGGAAGAGCCCTCAACCACCTCTCCTACCCCTCACCTCCCTCCCTCTACCCCCTCACCTACCTGTCCAGCTCCTAGTACCATCACTCACCTTCACCCACGTGAAGGTGTACTACTACTACTATTACTACTACAGTACTACTACTACAGCACTACTACTACTACTACAGCACTACTACTACTACTACAGCACTACTACTACTGCTATTACTACTACTACCATCACTTATTTATGGCCTCCATCCTCCCCCAATAGCCACACCTTCGCCGCCATCTTAATACCTTAATATTAAATATCTATACATAAGTAGCCATCCTAGCTGTGTTGAGCCGCAGATCTGCGGCATTCAGTGACTGCTGTTCTCATAGTCTATCTGCAACTGTTGTCGGCTTTGGGGCCGATGTCTCTCGTTCCCTGAGGCAGGCAAAGCCGACCTTAAGGAGAGGGAGGACAGTCGACATCTCATCCAGGCTGTAACATAACTTCTGGGCTGCTGCTTCTGTTCAGATAGCTCCTCCGCGAGTCTGGCGTAAGCATCTTGCACTTGTTCCCATCCACCAGAGGTTGTGAACACCAGAGGAGTGAAGCTGCCTTGATCAACGGTCTGTTTTCTGCCCGTATGCCCTTATCTTGTCGTTCTCGTTCTCCTGTGTGTGCAGCATCGAGCTAGAGATTCCGGTGACATGCGGCCATGGGATAAATCCTGATGTCGAAGGCTCGCTGTCCCTGCGTCCAGAATCCTCGAGCACTGACGTCAACACGGGCTTCGTTGGATGTGTTTGAAGTCCTATGTTGGAAGATCTCACCATCCAATCTCCTCTTGATTGGCCAATCCCATTCCTCCCAGTCTCGGTGGTAGTGCAAGGAGTGATCTTTCTGCTGGGGTTAAGTGAGGGTGTTTCACTAATTTTGGAATAAAATTGACGCTGATAGGTGCGCATCAGGTAGTTCCAGCGATGCTTGACTCCATGGGTGAATGCCGCAAAAGCCGCATGTGGCTCTGTTAGCAATATCCGACAGAGCTTGGATTTCCCTAACCCACTCATTCACCTTTCCCGTTACGTACTCGGTCTTGAAGTCCGTCATGCCGATTACTGCGCCTAGGTGTCTTTGGCCATCCTTTGTTATTTTGACCTCACTTCCACCAAACACCTCCATTGCCGTTCATAATGTTTTGGCTTCACAATGAGGAAGGACTTGCTGGCGTTTGGGTGGTACACCTATTTTGGACCTCGTGATGTTACAGGTCCCACACTTTTGATGCCCTCCACTTTTCCTGCTCCTGTTAGGTCATCAGCGTACGCCACTTGCTTGACCTCAGTTGTTTCATATTTTATTGTGTGTTGGAACACTGATAGGCCTATTGAGTACATTGCCATTGCAGGGTTTGTGTTGTTCCCTCGGTTGACTGTATGATGGTATCCCCTCTTAGAGCCTTGTTGTTTACTATATAGAGGTCTGATGGATTCCTATAAGAGTTTTCAACATACAATGAAAAGCTTGGACACTTGATCTTGATGTTGTGCAGTGCGGCCTTACGGTTAAGTATGTTGAATGCGTTTGAAGCATCCACCAGGAGAACGGCCTCACAATCACGCTGCTCAAATATCGTTCTCATCGCGTGAATGGCAGCTTCCCCTCCAGCCTGGTGGCCAGCACACACTTCTTTGTTCACTACTACTATTAATACCACTACCACCACCACTACCCCCACTGCTACCACCCCACCACCACCACCACCCCACCACCACCACCACCTACCACCACCACCAACCAACCACCACCACCACTCACCAACCACCACCACCTTCAACCACCACCCCACCACCACCAACACCACCACTCACCACCACTGCCACCAACCACCTACCAACCACCACCACCACCACCCACCGCCACCAACCACCACCACCCCAACCAACCAACCCCACCACCAACTACCACCACCACCACCACCACCCACTCACCAACCACCACCACCAACCACCACTGCCACCACCACCACTCACCACCACCACCACCACCAACCCCACTGCTACCACCACCACCACCACCACCACTACCACTACCACTACCACCACCACCACTACCACCACCACCACCACCACCACCACTCAATTACCCCACTGCTACCACCACCACCACTACCACCACTGCTACCACCACCACTAACCACCACCACTACCCCCACTGTACCACCACCACTACTCCCCACTGCTACCACCACTACCCCCACCACCACCACCACCACTACTAACTCAGGTAAATCTTGAATCACTAATTAATCACTGACTGGAGACTTTGGACCAGTCAACAGTTAACTATGACAGGTGACGACTGGCCAGTTGACAGTCACTAATTAACCAGTTCACCTGCGTCTACCTGACTGTCTCCTAGGATCGATCACTGTCCGGCTGTTAATGTGCTACCATCACAACTACCATCCTGCTACCACCATTACCACCATCCTAGGTCTTAATTTCTGTTCCGGTTATAGTTCTGATGGTGATAGTAGTGATGGTGGTAGTGGTGATGGTGGTAGTGGTGATGGTGGTAGTGGTGATGGTGGTAGTGGTGATGGTGATAGTGGTGATGGTGATAGTGAGATAGAGAGGCCGTCCCTAAGGGTCACCTCTGGCTACTGTGTGTGTGTGTGTGTGTAGTTGTGTAGTGTGTAGTGTGTGTGTGTGTATTCCTGATTTCATCCTCCCCTCCTCCTCCCCTCTCCTCCCCCTCTCCTCCTCCTCCTCCCCTCCTCCCTCCTCCCCTCTCCTCCCTTCCTCCCCCTCTCCTCCCTCCCCCTCCTCCCCTCCCCCCTCCTCCTCCTCTTACCTTCTATTGTCCTCTTCTTGTTAAGAGTACATGATCCTCGACCACCTCCTTCCTCCTCCTTCCTTCCTCCTTCTCTCTCTTCCTCAATCGCCCTCAACTCTTCCCCATTCTTCTCCCCCCCTTCCCCCCTTCCATTTATCCCCCTTTCCCCTTCCTCCTTTCCTTTATCTCTTCCTGTCTCTTCTATTCTTATTCATCCATCTCTTCCTTCCTTCCTTCCTTCCTGTAGTGGTGGCAGGCTCTGGTGGTGGTGACAGGCTTTGGTGGTGGTGGCAGGCTGTGGTGATGGTGACAGGCTGTGGTGATGGTGGCAGGCTGTGGTGGTGGTGGTAGCAGGCTGTGGTGGTAGTGGTGGCAGGCTGTGGTGGTGGGAGTCGAAGGTTTTAGTGGTGATGGTAGCAGGCTGTGGTGGTAGTGGTGGCAGGCTGTGGTGGTGGAGCCGGTGGTTTGTGTGATGGTGGGTAGGTTGTGGTGGGTTGTGGTGTGTGGTGGTGGGGTGGTGGCGGCTGGTTTTAGTGTGGTGTGGTGTGGTGCTGTTTGTGGTGTTTGGAGGCTTTTGTTGGTTGAGTGGTGGTGTTGTGGTGGTGTTGTGCATGTTGTTGTGGTTATGCTTGTGGTGATTGTGTAGTTGCTGTGGTTTTGGTGTTGTAGGTGTGGTGATTGGTAGCATAGTGCTTGTGGTATTGGTGTTTTGTTTATGTTGATGCTTGTGTTGTGTTAGTGGTTGTTGGTCTGTGGGGTATAGTGTTTTAAATAATGATGAGGGTTGAGGGTTTATGTGATGATGTGGAGGAGGGGTGGTGTGGAGTCGACTAGGAGTCCCTGCTGATTTTAACTCTTCTTAGACTCTGCCTGTGTCCGGAACCCTACAACAGGACACGGCTTCGACTTCCCCTCTCTCCTACTCCCCCTCCCCATCTCTACCCTAGCCAAGACACGAACGCCTACCCTCTCCTACTCTCTACCTAGGAGGATTAGGTAGGATAGGTAGTGGATAGGTGGAGGGATTAGGAGGGTCGTGTGTGTGTAGGATAGGTTCAGGGATGAGTTGGGAAGAGTTGTTTTTGTGAGATAAGAGACGTTTGTGTGTGTGTGTGTGTGTGTGTGTAGTGTGTGTGTGTAAAATAATAATAATAATTAACGGTTTATTGAAGAACTTGGCAGCCAGAAGGCTGAAAATATACAGTTACATATTTGGGGAATGGGTTTCGAATTACAAATAATATACAAGTAACATATAGGGATACAAATAAGATATATAATAACTAGATGGGGAAAAGCTCAAACTACAGTTCATTTCAACATAGTGACAGTGCAAGGAGTAGTGTTTACTGGGACTGAATTCACTGGTTTATTACAAGTTATTGATAATTTTTACAATGGTTGGGACTGGGCTGTTCTTATAGCGATCAGTTCGTGCTCGTATGGGCTGGATGCGGTTGTGGTGTCGAACCGCAATTCTCGGCTAGGGATCTCAGGTAGTAGGAGCCGGTGTCGAGGATGGTGTAGAAGCTTCTTACCAAATTTGCAGATGAGGTCGTGGTGATGGTCAGTGAGGCCGAGAGGTCAGTGTGTTGAGCGCTTCTTGATATGTGAGTAGGGAGAGAATAATCTTGCA